>NW_020922865.1:2849-5227 GCF_003984885.1 Neopelma chrysocephalum
TCCATATTTTCCAGCCCCTTTTCCATGTTTTCCATCCCCTTTTCCATGTTTTCCATCCCCTTTTCCATGTTTTCCACCCCCTTTCCCATGTTTTCCAGCCCCTTTTCCATGTTTTCCATCCCCTTTTCCACATCCTCCACCTCTTTTTCCATATTTTCCACCCTCTTTTCCATGTTCTCCACTTCATTTTCCACGTTCTCCATCCCCTTTTCCATGTTTTCCACCCCCTTTCCCATGATTTTCACCCCCTTTTCCATGTTTTCTACCCCCTTTTCCGTGTTCTTCACTCCCTTTTCCATGTTTTCCACCCCCTTTTCCAGGACTGGGAATAGGAAGGTTTGGGAATAGGAAAGATTGGGAATAGGAAGGTTTGGAATGGGGAAGTTTGGGAATAGGAAAGTTTGGGAATGGAAAAGTTTGGGAGCAGGATTGGGAGAGGAAGAACCGGGAGAAAACCGGGAAGAGAAAGGATTGAGAGAAGGAAAAAACTGGGAATTCTCCCAAATCCGGGTTGGTTTTCCTTGGAAAAAGGTCCCTTTTTCCTGCCAGGACTTCCCTGGGAATGCCCAGAGGGTTTGGAAGGATGATCCTGGAGCCTTTTCCGAGTGATCCCGGAGCCTTTTCCGAGCGCTCCCGTCATTCCCAGAGGGATCTTTGGCCTTTAATTAACGTCGGAAGGAGCAGCTCATTAAGAGCCGCCGTTAATTAGCGCCGCATTCCCGGCTTCCCATTCCCAAGGGATCATCCCGAGCTTTCCAAAGGGGGAGAAAACGAGGGATTCAGGAAGGTTGGGATGTGATTCCCATTCCCAGGGATGAGATTCCAGAGAGGTTGGGATGTGATTCCCATTCCCAGGGATGGAATTCAGGGATTCCAGAGGGGTGGGATGTGATTCCCATTCCCAGGGGGTGGAATTTAGGGATTATGGGGGGGTTGGGATGTGATTCCCATTCCCAGGGATGGGATTTCGGGGGTTGGGATTCCTGGGAATGGGATTCAGGGGGGGTTTGGGGTGTGATTCCCATTCCCAGGGATGGGATTCCAGGGGTTGGGATTCCTGGGAATGGGATTCAGGGGGTTTTGGGGTGTGATTCCCATTCCCAGGGATGGAATTTAGGGATTCCAGAGGGTCGGGATGAGATTCTCATTCCCAGGGATGGGATTTCGGGGGTTGGGATTCCTGGGAATGGGATTCAGGAAGATCAGGATGTGATTCCCATTCCCAGGGATGGGATTCCAGGGGTTGGGATTCCTGGGAATGGGATTAGGGGGGTTGGGATGCAATTCCTATCCAGGGGGTGGAATTTTTGGATTCAAGGGGGTTGGGATGTGATTCCCATTCCAGGGATGGGATTCAGGGATTCCAGAGGGTCGGGATGTGATTCCCATTCCCGGGGTGGGATTCCGGGGGTTGGGATTCCTGGGAATGGGATTCAGGGGGGTCGGGATATGATTCCCATTTCCAGGATGGGATTCCCAAGGGTGGGATGTGATTCCCATTCCCAGGGATGGAATTCAGGGATTCCAGAGGGGTTGGGATGTGATTCCCATTCCCAGGGTGGGATTCTGGGGGTTGGGATTCCTGGGAATGGGATTCAGGAAGATCAGGATGTGATTCCCATCCTGGGGATGGAATTTAGGGATTCCAGAGGGGTCGGGATGTGATTCCCATTCCTGGGGTGGGATTCCAGGGGTTGGGATTCCTGGGAATGGGATTCAGGGGGGTTTGGGGTGTGATTCCCATTCCCAGGGATGGAATTTAGGGATTCAGGCGGGTTGGGATGTGATTCCCATCCCTAGGTTGGGATTCAGGGATTCAGGAAGATCAGGATGTGATTCCCATTCCCAGGGATTCAGGGGGGGTTGGAATGCGATTCCCATCCCCGGGAATGGGATTCAGGGATTCAGGGGATGCTCTTGGAATGCTCTTCATCCCATCCCACTTCCCGGGCTCCTCTTCCCGCCCCAAACCCTTTGGAATTCTCCCTCCCCGCCCTCGGGAAGGGGCGGGAATTCCCATCCCACCCATCCCACCCTTCCCCCTCTTTTCTCCCCCTTTTTTTCCCCTTCCCCCTTTTCTCCCCCCCATCCCCATCCCAGGGATGGAATTTAGGGATTCCAGAGGGTCGGGATGTGATTCCCATCCTTGGGTTGGGATTCAGGGATTCAGGAGATGCCCTTGGAATTCTCTTCCCATCCCTGGGAATGGGATTCAAGGGGCGGGAGTCGGGATGCTCTTCCCATCCCTGGATTGGAATTCAGGGATTCAAGGATTCAGGGATTCAGGGATTCAGGGGGGAGCTGGGATGCGATTCCCATCCCTGGATTGGAATTCAGGGATTCAGGGATTCAGGGATTCAGGGATTCAGGGGGGAGTT
>NW_020922866.1:0-2763 GCF_003984885.1 Neopelma chrysocephalum
TTCAGCTTCAACAAATTTCAATTCTGGAGTTTCTGCACTTTGGGGAAGGCTGTGGGTTATGGAAATGAATTAGTACATCTGCTAAAGGAAGAGGAGTATTAGTCATATTTAAAACCAAGTCAGATTCCTCCACAATGGCTGCAGTTGAATTTTGCAAGGTTTCTGATCTCCTCACTCTGGCTGTGAAGGTGTTTCCTTTTCAAGCCTGTCACCTGCAAGGATTTCTCTGAGACAGTGATTTCTTCATCACAGAAAAGCAATGTAGAGAAACCTCTTTGCCACCCCAAGATCATTATTTTCTTGGTTGCCCTCTTGTACTCTGCTGAGGTTCCATTACATCTGCAAGTCAAATGTAACCTGAATGCAGCACTGATCACATAGAACAATAAATATAGTACAGAGCTTTAGTGTGAACTTCATGCACATCCTTGGTTTGTTTGTGTAAGACTGTGTATTATACAGATAATATAAAGCATAAAATAGTTTTCATATATAAAAATTATTTTCCAGCACATACTAATGTGCCTTTCATAAGCTCCTAATTAGGTTATGTTTTCTCCTAAATTTAATTCCGCTTTATGACCAACAGTCGAGTAGACTTCAACTTCATTTTTGGTTCCAATTTTCATTCTGTTCAGTGTGTGTGTATATATATGTATACACAAGAAGATAATCCTTTATTCATCTTTTGAGCAGAACACTTTTCATTCGTGCAGCAAAAATCCTGTCTCTGAATGTTCATTATCAGCCCCTGATGTGCTGCCTTGGAGCACAATATCCTAATAATTGGAGTTTAAGAAAAAAAAACGGTTATAAAAGTTACAGTGTTTCATTTTTGTGCATGTTCTGATTCTAAATTATTTAAGCATTTGACTAGCTCGTAGACATAGAAACTTATGTCTCCCGTGCGTTTTTCCACCCCAAAGTACTCTATGGTTTCCTTTGTCTCACACACTACGTTAGAGTATTCAAATGCACTGTGTAGTACCAGTAGCCTGTGGCACATTACAAGAAAAATTGAGATAGTTTCTCAGTTAAATGCATTTTATTTTGACCTATTTCCTTCCACTTGAGTCTAACATTTGGTCTCTTCATAGTCAATATTCTGTTTTATGGAAAGGTTTTAAAATTTTACTGAAGGAGGTGAGTAAGAGGTGAAGGACAACCTAAATTTATATTATTCCTTTTGCCATTATTATTAAAAATAGGAAAGAAGAAGAAGTGTTGGGGAAAATACAGGGAATGCTGATGCAATTATATGTGCAAAGCTACGTGCTTGCTTTTACTCTTGACATTTAGACCTCTGCTTCACATTCTCTTCTCTTCTACAGACTGGGACAGTTCATTTCAGTTGCATTTTCCAACTACTGACATCCATGTTCATTCCTAAATTCACTTCATATGCTTCCAAATCCTTAGGACAACATTCAGTTTAGACAAACCAAGAAAACTCTGGAGTGATTCCACTGACCTCAATGTAATTACTCAGTGCTGAATTAAAGGCACAGGCGCGTAACTTAAGACCCCTGTGTTTGGAGTAACAAGAAGAGATCAAAATCTCAGCTTTTATCATTAAATTCAATGTTTCTGGACCTTAATCTTAGACACATTTGTAGAGAGTGGTGATAGCTTCTTTTTAGATGCATTATTAAATCTTGAAGAAAATAAGTGAGTTCTGGGCCTGTAGAACCCTGTTGGGGTCTTCCACTGGGTGAAACGGCCGTGAAGGTGGCAGTCAGATTTTTCAGGTGGTGATTAAGTGCCGTGGACGTCTCACCCAAGTCATCTTGCATTACCTCTGCTGCTTTAATTGCACAAAGAGCCACTGACCTGATTTTGTGACAGGACTGCACCAACAGTGTTTTCTTGGACTGCTCACGTTTTCTCCCAGCTCACCGTCTAATACTAACCTGTGACTAAATATTAAAAAAAAAGTGAGCTGTGAATGATTTTAAGGTGAGACAAGACTGTCACTGTTAATGGCTGTTAGGGGGGTACTTTTGAATTGGATGATCAATGGAGCGTAGAGGCGTGAGAAAGAAATCATATTAGGATGTGAAACCAGCTAGAGTATGGTACAGTGTAACTTCATGGCACAAGCTAATTGTAAGGTCCATTGTGCTTTTTAGCAAGTCAGCCTGATATCCCCTATTATCAGAGCTGAGTTCCTTCTTGGTTTTGCTACATATTGCAAGATAGATACGTCTACCCTTGAAACACAATGGGAGAGGTCGTCCATAGGAGTGAGAAACATGATGATGAGAGGAAGATTGTGTGGGCAGGGGTCGCTCACCCCTTGCCCTACAGCAGGGCATGCGCAGACTGTTGCTCTCAGGTGATGAACAGGCGGGGTTTGGCTGCCACTCAGGCATCACCTTATACTGTGTCCTGGCCCTACGTGGTGTAATGTAGAGCTGCTAAAATGGGGTGTCAGGACTGCTGGGGTGAGCGATGCTCATCCTTCACTCGAGACTGTTGCTCCGTGGGGACGCCCGCTAAGCACGGGCACCGACCAGCTGCTGCAGATCCTGGCAGCCCTGGCCTGTCTGTGTGGGTAAGCACAGTTTATTGATAGGAAGCAACCGAGAAAGCAAATGTTTTATATCCTTTTTTGGAATCCTTTTAATTCCCTTTTTACTGGTTAATACTGTATTAAAAGCTGTTCATAGTATTGTAGAAATGCCAACTGACAAAGTAGTTTTTTATACTCTTTTTCAGCTTTTGATTCTCTTTGCTAGTTTTTTATTCTCACTGCAATAAAAG
>NW_020922867.1:0-1536 GCF_003984885.1 Neopelma chrysocephalum
GTATCCGATTTTGGCACTCGGAACCATGGCCCTTTTCGCCTGGAAGGAGTAGCCTGACCCTTCCGGCTCTTGCCTGCCCTCCGTGCGCCTTGCTCGGCTATGCGCGCGCAACCGGGGCTACCTGTTCCGGCGCCTCCAGTCTGGGAGGAATCCTCGACTGTATGCAATTTTGGCCTGCGCGCCGGCCCGCGAACGACGGCCTTTTTCCCCTGTAAGGCCGGGCCTGACCCTTCCGGCTCTTGCCTGCCCTGCGTTTTCTTTGCTCAGCTCTACGCGCGCAGCCGGGGCTCCCAGCCCCGGTGCCTCCGGTCTGGGAGGAATCCTCGACCGTATCTGATTTGGGCCCCCAGCACACACCGGCCTGGTCGGCGCGCCGGCCCGCAATTGATGGCCCTTTTCGCCCAGAAGGAGGGGCCTGAAACTCGGGCTCTCGCCTGCCATTCGTGCGCCTTGCACGGCTCTATGCGCGCAGCCAGGGCTCCCGGCCTTGGTGCTTCCAGTCTGGGAGCAATCCACGACCGGATGCGATTTTGGCCCCTGGAAGGCGCTCCGGTCCGCGAACGACGGCCCTTTTCGCCCGGAAGGAGGGGCCTGACCCGCCGGCTCTCGCCTGTCCTTCGTAGGCCTCGCTCAGCTCTACGCGCGCAGCCGGGGCTCCCGGCCTCGACGCCTCCGGTCTGGGAGGAATCCTCGACCGTATGTGATTTTGGCACCAGGCCGGTGCGTCGGTCTGCAAACGACGGCCCTTTTCGCTCGGAAGGAGGGGCCTGACCCTAGGGCTCTCGCCTGCCCTCTGTGCGCCTCGCTCGGCTCTACACGCGCAGCCGTGCCGCCGGGCATTGGTGCCTCCGGTCTGGGAGGAATTCTCGACCGTATCTGATTTTGGCCCCCAGCCGGCGTGACGGCCTGTGAACGACGGTCCTTTTCGCCCGGAAAGAGGGGCCTGACCCGCTGGCTCTCGCCTGCCCTTTGTGCGCCTCGCTCAGCTCTACGCGCGCAGCCGGGGCTCCCGGCCATGGCACCTCCGGTCTGGGAGGAATCCGCGACCATATCCGATTTTGGCCCCCGGCCGGCCGTCGCTCGGGCCTGTGAAGGGCCTGGAAGCCTCAAAAATCTAAAAATCGTCCTGCCTGACAAATCCTGGGTCCCGGGATGGCCTGCACCCAAACACTGGCAACCATCTTTGCCTCACAGACCAGCCACTACCTGGGAAAAGAAACTGCAGCCGAAGTAAAAAAGAAATTCCTCCAGCTAGGTTTTTATTCTAAAGCTAAAATTATCTAACAACAACCTGTAAGAGAAACAACACAAACACCGGGCTAGAACTACTGCCAAACACACAAAACTTTTTCCATCCTCGCACCTCAACCGCTCCGATAGCTACCGGACAGTCAGGGGCCATTGCTACACATCCACAGCCCTCCTCGGGAATGTGGTTGCCATGGAGTCTCAAAAAAAAAAAAAAACAAAAAGGAGTAAGTTGCGGAGCCTAACAAAACACGCACGCCCCTCATGGCCGAGCACACCCCTCACAGC
>NW_020922868.1:0-2652 GCF_003984885.1 Neopelma chrysocephalum
TTTTTTTTTTCCTTAATTAGGTATTTACCTCGTTAACATAATTGTCCTCAATTACATAATTACTGTTCATATATGTAATCATTGGAACATGTAATTACACCTAATTACACCATTAAAACGTGCAAGTCATAAATATCTTTATCATTTTGATTGATAGACACCCGGGGAGGGGGAAGGAAAAAAATCTGCCCTGTTATTTTTATCTCCTGGATCATGAAATCTGTGGGATGAAGAGGATTAAAGTGATAACGTGGCTGTAATTAATTATAAGGACCTATCAAAATTATACCAAAGTTTCACCTTTGCAAGCAGAGATAGAACGAGTGACACCGCTCAAAATTAAAGGGCAAAAATTAAAGGACAAAAATCAAAGGGAAAAATTAAAGGGCACAAACCAATGGGCACAAATTAAGGGGAAAAAATTAAGGGGTAAAAATCAGGGGTAAAAAATGTAGGGGCAAAAATAAGGGGCACTAATCAAGAGGAAAATTTTAGGGGCAAAAATTAAGGGGCACAAAATTAAGGGGCACAAATCAATAGAGAAAAATTAAAGGGCAGAAATTAAGAAGCAGAAATTAAGGGGCACAAATACGGGGCAAAATTAAGGGACAAAAATAAGGGGCACAAATCAAGAGGGAAAAATTAAAGGGCAAAAATTAAGGGGCAAAATTAAGGGGCAAAAATTAAGGGGTAAAATTAAGGGACATGAATCAAGGGGCAAAAATTAAGGGGCAAAAATTAAGGGGCAAAAATTAAGGGACAAAATTAAGGGGCACAAAATAAGGGGCAAAATTAAGGGACAAAATCAAGGGGCACAAATCAAGGGGCACAAATCAAGGGGCACAAATCAAGGGGCACAAATCAAGGGGCACAAATCAAGGGACAAAAATAAGGGGCACAAATTAAGGGGTACAAAAATTAAGGGGTACAAATCAAGAGGGAAAAATCAAAGGGCAAAAATTAAGGGGCAAAATTAAGGGGCAAAAATTAAGGGGCAAAATTAAGGGACAAAATCAAGAGGCACAAATTAAGGGGCAAAATCAAGGGGCACAAATTAAGGGGCAAAAATTAAGGGGCAAAAATTAAGGGGCACAAATCAGGGGGAAATATTAAAGGGCAAAAATTAAGGGACAAAATTAAGGGGCACAAATCAAGAGGGAAAATTAAGGGGCACAAATTAAGGGGTAAAATAAGGGGCACAAATTAAGGGGAAAAATTAAGGGACAAAATTAAGGGGCACAAATCAAGGGGCACAAATTAGGGGGCAAAATAAGAGGCACAAATTAAGGGGCAAAAATAAGGGACAAAATTAAGGGGTAAAATAAGGAGCACAAAATTAAGGGGCAAAAATTAAAGGGACAAAATTAAGGGGCACAAATTAAGGGGCAAAAAAGGGCAAAATTAAGGGGCAAAATTAAGGGGCAAAAATTAAGGGGCAAAAATTAAGGGGCAAAATTAAGGAGCAAAATTAAGGATCACAAATCAAGGGGCACAAATTACAGGTAAAAATTAAGGGCTAAAAATCAAGGGCAAAAAATTAAGGGGCACAAATTAAGGGACAAAATTAGGGGCACAAATTAAGGGGAAAAATTATGGGACAAAATTAAGAGGCAAAAATGAAAGGGACAAAATTAAGGGGCAAAAATTAAGGGCAAAATTAAGAGGTAAAAATAAGGGGCAAAAATTAAGGGGTAAAAATAAGGGCAAAATTAAAGGGGCACAAATCAAGGGGCACAAATTAAGAGACAAAAATCAAGAGGGAAAATTAAGAGGTACAAATTAAGAGGCAAAAATTAAGGGGCAAAATCAAGGGATGTGAAGTTTTATTCCAGCAGCTGTGCTGTAATTCAGCACCAGAGAAATACCTGGAGCACAGTAAATTAATTAGGACAGTTGGGTCTCTTTTTTTAATTACTTTTGGCTGGGAAGGCAAATATTTACACAGGGATTAAAGAGTTTAGTTTATTTAAAGTTCAACTTCTGCTCTTCAGGTGCAGGTTTTTTGTTTTTCCTAACAAATATTAGTTTATCAATTAAAAAAAAAAAAACAAAAGCAAAATAAATGGCTAAATTTTGTCCAAAATCTGGGAGGAGTTGGAGGGGGAATACAATTACTACATAACAAGAGCTCTTCAGGATTAAACCTGAATAATATGAGGAAGAAGAAGCAGAAAAAGTAGGAGAAGAAGCAGCAGGAAAAGAAGAAAAAGGAGAAGAAAAAGGAGAAGGAGAAGGAGAAGGAGAAGGAGAAGGAGAAGGAGAAGGAGAAGGAGAAGGAAAAGGAGAAGGAAAAGGAGAAGGAAAAGGAGAAGGAAAAGGAGAAGGAAAAGGAGAAGGAAAAGGAGAAGGAAAAAAGAAGGAAAAAAGAAGGAAAAAAGAAGGAAAAAAGAAGGAAAAAAGAAGGAAAAAAGAAGGAAAAGGAGAAGGAAAAACGAATTAAAAGAAGAAGGAGAAGAGGAAGAAAAAGAAGGAAAAAAGAAGAGGAGAAGAAGAAGAAGAAGAAAATGAGGAGGAAAAAGAAAAAGAAGAAGAAGAAGAAGAAGAAGAAGAAGAAAATGAGGAGGAAAAAGAAAAAGAAGAAGAAGAAGAAGAAGAAGAAGAAAATGAGGAAGAAAAAGAAAAAGAAGAAAAAGAAGAAGAAGAAGAAAATGA
>NW_020922868.1:2662-4431 GCF_003984885.1 Neopelma chrysocephalum
AAGAAAAAGAAGAAGAAGAAGAAAATGAGGAAGAAAAAGAAAAAGAAAAGAAGAAGAAGAAGAAAATGAGGAAGAAAAAGAAAAAGAAAAAAAGAAGAAGAAGAAAATGAAGAAGAAAAAGAAGAAGAAAAAGCAGAAGGAAAATCAAATAAAATAATAATATAATTATATATATATTTCCTATTTTATATAATTTTTATATAAGTATATTCTATAATAATTACTGTGATATTATATTACTAATATTAATAGTAATAACATATTTCTCTTCAGGAATACACCAAGGAATAAAACTGAATTACGGAACATCCTCCAGCCAAAGGAATATGGTTTTTCCAGCCTGACACTTCCCAAAACAGCCACTTCCAGCTGCCAGGAGCTGAAGGAGCTCAGTCCAGGATGGAACATTATCCATGGAAATGGAGAATAAATGTCAAAGAGGGGGCACAGGGGGGTCATTGTCCTGTCACAGCACAAACAACCCAATTTCTTTAAACTGGCACCACCAGATACGTGGGAGGGACAAGGGCTTGGGAGCAGCATTTCCACCCTTGAAATTCCTTAAAACTTCAGGGCCTGGAGTTCTGTGATCCCTTCATGGCATCACAGAATTCCAGAATGGTTTGGGTTGGAAGGCATTTTAAGGATTATCGCATTCCACCCCCTGCCATGGGCAGGGACACCTTCCACCAGCCCAGGTTGCTCCAACCTGGCCTTGGACACTTCCAGGGATCCAGGGGCAGCCACAGCTTCTCTGGGAATTCTATTCCAGGGCCTCCCCACCCTCCCAGCCAGGAATTCCTTCCCAATATCCCATTTCTCCCTGCCC
The DNA here is from genome assembly GCF_003984885.1 of Neopelma chrysocephalum. Taxonomy (NCBI): domain Eukaryota; kingdom Metazoa; phylum Chordata; class Aves; order Passeriformes; family Pipridae; genus Neopelma; species Neopelma chrysocephalum. The sequence goes on from NW_020922868.1 coordinate 3,492, forward strand.
TCTGGCAGTTTGAAGCCATTCCTGTTTTCCTGTCACTCCAGTTCCTGGTGAGAAGTTCCTCTTCATCAGGAAGGTGAACTCAAAACTGAAGCCCCTGTGCCAATGGAAAACAATCCCAGGCTGCTTTTCCCAATAAAACTCCAGGAGCAAAGAATGATGGGGGAAAAGTGGGAAAAATGGGATGTAGGGCCCTTTTTTTTTTCTATCTATTTTGTTGTCTTCTTTTGGGAAATCTTCCACCAGCCCAGGTTGCTCCAACCTGGCCTTGGACACTTCCAGGGATCCAGGGGCAGCCACAACTTCTCTGGGAATTCTTTTCCAGGGCCTCCCCACCCTCTTAGACAGGAATTCCTTCCCAATCTCCCATCTAAATCTACTCTTTTCCAGCTTAAAGCCATTCCCTGTGTCCTGTCCCTCCATCCCTTGTCCCCAGTCCCTCTCCAGCTCTCATGGAGCCCCTTTAGGCCCTGCAAGGGGCTCTCAGCTCTCCCTGGAGCCTTCCCTTCTCCAGGGGAACCCCCCCAGCTCTCCCAGCCCGGCTCCAGAGGAGCTCCAGCCCTTGGATCAGCTCCCTGGTCTCCTCTGGACTCTCTCCAACAGCTCCACGTCCTTCTGCTGTTGCTCCCCAGAGCTGGAGGCAGCTCTGCAGGTGGGATCTCCTGGGTTTTCCAGGAGAACACCCTTCCACTGTGTCCAGAGCAATGGGAACAATTCCTTATTATCCTCCTAAACGTTTCCTTCTTTCCCATCCCTCCACAGCCACCAGCACGTTCTCCTTCAGCTCCCCAGCAGATCTGCAGAAGCTGCTGGTTTCCCAGGATACCAAATCATCCCTTTGCTCATCAGATCCATCCTTTTTGAGCAGTGAGACCTCCCAGCAACAGCCCTCGTTCCAAACCCACCCACCTCCTCCCCGGGCTTGGGAAGGGAAATCAAGGGA
>NW_020922869.1:0-920 GCF_003984885.1 Neopelma chrysocephalum
CACAGGGACAGCGATGGGGACAGCAGGGGGACCATGGGGACAGGGATAGGGACACCACAGGGATGGGGACAGCACAGGGGCACCACAGGGATGGGAACAGGGATAGGGGCACCACAGGGATGGGGACACCATGGGGACAGCACGGGGAAGGGGGTCAGGGTGGCTGGGGGGGGACTGGGGCCCCCGGGCCCCCCCACCTTGCGGTGGCACCACACGCAGTGCAGCCCCGTCAGGCTCTGGAAGCTCCGGATCTTCTTCTGGCACTCCCTGCACTTGGCACCGTCACAGCCGCCCCTCACCCACACGTGGGCCTGGACCTGCAGGGGACCCCCCCGGGTCACCCCTGGGGTCACCCCCTGGCAGCCCAGCCGGACGGACGGACGGACGGACGGACTCACCTCGGCCTCCCTGCGGTTCTTGGCGTAGGTGCTGATGCAGTTGTGGGGGGCGCGGCGGGCGCAGCGCTCGTGCACCGTGAACCGGCACACTGCGGGAACAGGGCTTGGAGCTGGCACCTCTGCCCACCCCCAGCCCATCCCATCCCATCCCTGTCTCCAGCCCACCCCATCCCATCCCTTCCCATCCCACCCCATCCCATCCCATCCCATCCCTGTCCCCAGCCCACCCCATCCCATCCCATCCCATCCCAACCCATCCATCCCATCCCATCCATCCCAATCCCATCCCATCCCACCCCATCCCCTCCCAGCTCACGGCAGCAGCGCAGCCCCTGTTTCCGCAGCCCCACCAGGAGCCCCTCGCAGACGTTGCAAAAGGCAGGACGTGAGAACTGCTTCAGGCGCCAGAGGTGCTGCCCATCGTCCTTCATGTCCTGGGGGCACACGGGGGGCACTCGGGGGGGGGTCCCGGGCTGGGAGGGCCCCCCCAGCACCCCCAGACTCACCCCCTCGAGCCCCAGC
>NW_020922870.1:0-3408 GCF_003984885.1 Neopelma chrysocephalum
CCCAGAAGCAGGGGCTTGACTCTCCGCCTATCGCCTGCCCTTTGTGCGCCTCTCTCGGCTCTACGCGTGCTGATGGGGTTCCTGGCCCCGGCGCCTCCGGTGTGGGAGGAATCCTCGACCGTATCCGACTTTGGACCTCAGGCAGCCCAGGGAGGCCAGGACACCTGCCCGCGAATTACGGCCCGTTTTGCCCAGAAGGAGGGGCCTGACCCTCCGGCTCTCGCCTGCCCTTTGTGCGCCTCGCTCGGTTCTACGCACGCAGATGGGGCTCACGGCCCCCTCGCCTCCGGTCTGGTAGGAATCCTCGACCGTATCCAATTTTGGACCTCGGGTAGCCCAGGCCCGCCCAAGGCGCCTGCATGCAAACGACGGCCCGTTTTGCCCAGAAGTTGGGGTCTGACCCTCCGGCTCTCGCCTGCCCTTTGCGCGCCTCTCTCGGCTCTACGCGCGCAGCCGGGGCTCCCGCCACCCTAGACTCCTGCCTGGGAGGAATGCTCGACCGTATCCGATTTTGGACCCCGGCCAGCCCTGGGCCACCTAAGGCACCTGGCCGCAAACGACGGCCCTTTTGACCCTGAAGGAGGGGCCTGACCCTCCAGCTCTCGCCTGCCCTTTGTGCACCTCTCTCGGCTCTACGCGTGCAGATGGGATTCCTGGCCCCGGTGCCTCCGGTCTGGTAGGAATCCTCGACCGTATCCGATTTTGGACCTCAGGCAGCCCAGGGAGGCCAGGACGCCTGCCCGCAAATTACGGCCCCTTTTGCCCAGAAGGAGGGGCCTGACCCTCCAGCTCTCGCCTGCCCTTTGTGCGCCTCTCTCGACTCTTCGCGCGCAGCCGGAGCTCCCGGCCCCGGCACCTCCGGTCTTGGAGGAATCCTCAACCGTATGCAATTATAGCCCCCGGACGACTGGCGCACTGCCCCGCGAACGACGGCCCTTTTTGCCCAGAAGGAGGGGCCTGACCCTCCGGTTCTTGACTGCCCTTTGTGCGCCTCGCTCGGTTCTACGCGCGCAGCTGGGGCTGCCGGCCCAGGCGCCTCCAGTCAGGGAGGAATCCTACACCATTATCCGGTTTCGGCCCTCGGCCAGTCCCGGGACGCCAGCACGCCTGCCCGCGAACGACGGCCTTTTTTGCCCAGAAGGGGGGGCTTGACCCTCCGGCTCTCGCCTGCACTTTGTGCGCCTCGCTCGACTCTACGCGCGCAGACGGGGATCCCGGCCCCGGCACCTCTGGTCTGGGAGGAATGCTCGATCGTATCCGGTTTTGGACCCCGATCATCGCGCTGGCCTGCAAACGACGGCCCTTTTTGCCCAGAAGGAGGGGCCTGACCCTCCGACTCTCGCCTGCCCTTTGTGCGCCTCTCTCGGCTCTACGCGTGCAGATGGGGTTCCTGGCCCCGGTGCCTCCGGTGTGGGAGGAATCCTCGACCGTATCCGATTTTGGACCTCAGGCAGCCCAGGGAGGCCAGGACGCCTGCCCGCGAATTACGGCCCGTTTTACCCTGAAGGAGGGGCCCGACCCTCTAGCTCTCGCCTGCCCTTTGTGCGTCTCGCTCGGTTCTACGCGCGCAGATGGGGCTGACGGCCCCCTCGCCTCCGGTCTGGTAGGAATCCTCGACCGTATCCGATTTTGCACCTCGGGTAGCCCAGGCCCGCCCAAGACGTCTGCCCGCAAACGACGGCTTTTTTGCCCAGAAGTTGGGGTCTGACCCTCCGGCTCTCGCCTGCCCTTTGTGCACCTCGCTCGGCTCTACGCGCCCAGCCGGGGCTCGCGGCCCCTGCACGTCCGGTCAGGGAGGAATCTTCGACCGTATCCGATTTCGGACCTCAGCCAGCCCCGGGCTGCCAAAGGGGCCTGCCCGGAAATGACGGTCTTTTTTGCCCAGACGGAGGAACCTGACCCTCCGGCTCTCGCCTGCCCTTTGTGCGCCTCGCTCGGCTTTACGCGCGCAGACGGGGCTCTCGGCCGCGGCGCCTCCGGTCTGGGAGGAATGCTCAACCGTATCCGATTTTGGACCCCGGCCGGCGCGTTGGCCCGAGAACGACAGCCCTTTTTGCCAAGAAGGAGGGGCCTGACCCTCCGGCTCTTGTCTGACCTTTGTGTGCCTCGCTCGTTTCTACGCGCGCAGACGGGGATCCTGACCCAGGTGCCTCCTGTCTGGACGGAATCCTCGACCGTATGCAATTATAGCCCCCAGACAACTGGCGCACCTGCCCACGAATGACGGCCCTTTTTGCCCAGAAGGAGGGGCCTGACCCTCCGGCTCTCGCCTGCTTTTTGTGCGCCTCTCTCGGCTCTACGCGTGCAGATGGGGTTCCTGGCCCCGGTGCCTCCGATGTGGGAGGAACCGTCGACCGTATCCGATTTTGGACCTCAGGCAGCCCAGGGAGGCCAGGACGCCTGCCCGCGAATTACGGCCTGTTTTGCCCAGAAGTTGGGGCCTGACCCTCCGGCTCTCACCTGCACTTTGTGCGCCTCGCTCGGCTCTACGCGCACAGACGGGGCTCCCGGCCCTGGCGCCTTGGTTCTTGAAGGAATCCTCGACCCTACCTGATTTTGGTCCTCGACCAGCCTCGGGACGCCAAAGGCGCCTGCCCACGAACAACGTCCCCTTTTTGCCCAGAAGGAGGGGCCTGACCCTCTGGCTCTCACATGCCCTTTGTGCGTCTTACTCGGCTCTATGCGCGCATCCAGGGTTCCCGGCCCCGGTGCCCCCGTTCTGGGAGGAAATCTCGACCGTATCCGATTTTGGCCCTCGACCAGCCAAGGGACGCCAGGACGCCTGCCCACGAACGACCCTTTTTTGCCCAGAAGGGGGGGCCTGACCCTCCGGCTCTCGCCTGCTTTTTGTGCGCCTCGCTCTGCTCTACGTGCGCAGCTAGGGATCCCGGCCCCCTTGCCTCCGGTCTGGGAGGAATCCTCGACCATATGCAATTATAGCCCCTGGACGGCTGACGCACCGGCTTCGGAACAACGGCCTGTTTTCCCCAGAGCAGGGGACTGACCCTCCGGTTCTCGCCTGCCCTTTGTGCGCCTCACTCGGCTCTACCCGCGGAGACGGGGCTTACGGCCCGTGAGCCTCTGGTGTGGGAGGAATTTACGACCGTATCTGATTTTGGACCTCGGCCAGCCCCGGGCCGCCCAAGGCACATGCCCGCAAACCACGGCCTTTTTTGCCCAGAAGGAGGGGTCTGACCCTCCGGGTCTCGCCTGCCCTTTGTGCGTCTCGCTCGACTCTACGTGCGCAGATGGGGATCCCGGCCCCGGCACCTCTGGTCTGGGAGGAATGCTCGATCGTATCCGGTTTTGGACCCCGGTCATCGCGCTGGCCTACGAACGACGGCCCTTTTTGCCCAGAAGGAGGGGCCTGACCCTCCGGATGTCGCCTGCCCTTTGTGCGCCTTGCTC
>NW_020922871.1:0-1049 GCF_003984885.1 Neopelma chrysocephalum
TTATACATTTTTAGCAAACAAAGAAATTCATGTTCATTGGTTATGTTAATTAAGTAGTATTCTATATTCTATTGGTTATTAATTTCTCACTTCTTGTGCTAATTAATCCACATTTTCAGTATTTTTATTATCTTTTTCCCAGATAGGGAGTGTTTCAGCAGACTGATTCTGAATTCTCTTTGTTAGTGGACTTGATGATCCCACAGGGGTGGGATTTGGGGGTCTCTCCACCGTCAGACCACGCGGTTGCAGATGGTGCCCAGCTCCTCGATCTCACACTGCACCTCGTCCCCGGGCTGCAAAGGGGCACATGGTGGCATCTGTCCCTCGTGGGGTCCACTGTGTCCTCACCTGCCCCCCAGCCCCACCCGAGCCCCTCTTTTCCCTCACCTTAAGGAAAACAGGGGGTTTCCGAAAGAACCCCACTCCGGCAGGAGTCCCCGTCAGCAGGATGTCCCCAGGGACCAGTGTCACGAACCTGGGGGCACACGGGGGGTCAGCCGTGATCCCCTGGGCTCTGGGGGTCCCCGGTTCCCCGTTCCTACCGGGACACCCAGGCGATGAGGGCGGGCACCCCGAAGATGAGGTGCTGGGTGCTGCTGTCCTGCATCGGGCGCCCGTTGACGCTGCAGCGGATCCACAGGTTGTGTGGGTCTGTGGGAGGGGACACAGGGGGACACAGGGACAGTGCCACCGTGAGCCCCACCTGGGGGAAAACATGGGGGGTTTGGGCAAAGGGGGGGGTGACACCACCAGTGTCAGCTGGGAAAGAGTCCCTGTCCCACCCCATTCCTGTTCTCATCCCATTTGTGTCTCATCCCCATCCTGTTCCCATCCCATCACTGTCCTGTCCTTGTCATGTCTCCATCCCTATCCCCATCTGTGTTCCCACTGTCCCCACCCATCCCCATGTCTGTCCTGTCTTCATCCTGTTCCGCTTCTGGTCCTGTCCCCATTCCATCCCTGTCCAGATCGTATCTGTGTCCTGCCTCCATCCTTGTCCCCATCCCATTGCTGTCCTGTTCTTGTCCAGTCCCCATCACTGTCCC
>NW_020922872.1:0-2453 GCF_003984885.1 Neopelma chrysocephalum
AATTTTAGCTCCCGACTGGCAGACGCACCGGCCAGCGATTGACGGCCCTTTTTGCCCAGAAGGAGGGGCCTGACCCTCCATCTCTCGCCTGCTATTTGTGCGCCGCGATCGGCTCTACGCGCGCAGCCGGGGCTCCCGGTCCTGGCGCCTTCTGTCTGGAAGTAATCCTCAACCGTATGCAATTTTAGCTACCGACTGGCAGGCGCACCGGCACACGAACGACGGCCCTTTTTGCCCAGAAGGAGGGGCCTGACCCTCCGATTCTCGCCTGCTATTTGTGCGCCGCGATCGGCTCTATGCGCACAGCCGGGGCACCCGGTCCTGGCGCCTTCGGTCTGGAAGGAAAACTCGACCGTATGCAATTTTAGCCCCATGCCGACCGGCACGTCAGCCCGCAAACGACGGCCCTCTGTGCCCAGAGGAAGAGGCCTGACCCTCTGGCTCCCTCCTGCCCCTGGTGCGCCTCAATCACCTCTACGTGCGCAGCCGGGAATCCCGACTCCGGCGCATCCGGTCCTGAAAGAATCCTCGACCGTATCCGATTTTGGCCCTCGGCCAGTCCCGGACCGCCAACGCGTCGGCCCGCAAACGAGGGCCCTTTATGCCCAGAAGAAGATGCCTGACCCTCCGGCTCCCTCCTGCCCCTTCTGCGCCGCGATCAACTCTACGTGCGCAGCCAGGGCTTGCGACTCCAGCGCATCCGGTCTGGAAAGAATCCTCGACCGTATCCGATTTTGGCCCTCGGCCAGCCCCGGACCGCCATGTCGGCGGCCAGCGAACAGCGGCCCTATTCGCCCAAAAGGGGGGGCCTGACCCTCCGAGTCTTGCCTGACCCTTGTGCACCGCGATCGGCTCTATGCGCGCAGCCGGGGCTCCCGGTCCTGGCGCCTTCAGTCTGGAAGGAATCCTCGACCGTATCCAATTTTAGCCCCCGACTGGCAGGCGCACCGGCCCACGAACGACGCCCCTTTTGCCCAGAAGGCGGGGCCTGACCCTCCGGCTCTTGCCTGCTATTTATGCGCCGCGATCGGCTCTATGCGCGCAGCCGGGGCTCCCGGTCCTGGCACCTTCGGTCTGGAAGGAATCCTCGACCGTATGCAATTTTAGCCCCCAACCGGCCGGCGCACTGGCCCATGAACGACGGCCCTTTTTTCCCAGAAGGAGGGGCCTGACCCTCCGGCTCCTGCCTGCCTTTTGTGCGTTGCGATCGGCTCTACGCGCGCAGCCGGGACTCGCGGTCCTGGCACCTTCGGTCTGGAAGGAATACTCGACCGTATGCAATTTTAGCCCCCGACTGGCAGGCGCACCGGCCAGCCAACGACGGCCCTTTTTGCCAAGAAGGAGGGGCCTAACCCTCCGATTCTCACCTGCTATTTGTGCGCCGCGATCGGCTCTACACGCGCAGCCGGGGCTCCCGGTCCTGGCACCTTCGGTCTGGAAGGAAAACTCGACCGTATGCAATTTTAGCCCCCTGCTGAACGGCACGTCGGCCCGCAAACGACGGCCCTTTGTGCCCAGAAGATGAGGCCTAACCCTCTGGCTCCCTCCTGCCCCTTATGCGCCACGATCGGCTCTCCGCGCGCAGCCAGGGCTCCCGGTCCTGGCGCCTTCGGTCTGGTAGGAATCCTCGACCGTATGCAATTTTAGCCCACGGCCAGCCTGTGCGCCGGCCTGTGAACGACGGCCTTTTTTGCAAAGAAGGAGGGGCCTGACCCTCCGTCTCTCGTCTGCTATTTGTGCGCCGCGATCGGTTCTAGCACGCAGCCGGGGCTCCGGTCCTGGCGCCTTCGGTCTGGAAGGAATCCCCGACCGTATGCAATTTCAGCTCCCGACTGGCAGACGCACCGGCCCGCGATTGACGGCCCTTTTTGCCCAGAAGGAGGGGCCTGACCCTCCGGCTCTCGCCTGCTACTTGTGCGCCGCGATCGGCTCTACGCGCGCAGCCGGGGATCCCGACTCCGGCGCATCCGGTCTTGAAAGAATCCTCGACCGTATCCGATTTTGGCCCTCGGCCAGTCCCGGACCGCCATGTCGGCGGCCCGCAAACGAGGGCCCTTTATGCCCAGAAGAAGATGCCTGACCCTCCGGCTCCCTCCTCCCCTTGTGCGCCGCGATCAACTCTACGTGCGCAGCCAGGGCTTGCGACTCCGGCGCATCCGGTCTGGAAAGAATCCTCGACCGTATCCGATTTTGGCCCTCGGCCAGCCCCGGACCACCATGTCGGCGGCCAGCGAACGGCGGCCCTATTCTCCCAGAAGAGAGGGCCTGACCCTCCGGCTCTCGCCTGCCCCTTGTGCGCCGCGATCGGCTCTCAGCGCGCAGCCAGGGCTCCCGGTCCTGACGCCTTCGGTCTGGAAGGAATCCTCGACCGTATGCAATTTTAGCCCCTGAATGGCCAGCGCACAGGCCTACGAACAACGGCCCTTTTTGCCCAGAAGGAGGGGCCTGACCCT
>NW_020922873.1:0-1202 GCF_003984885.1 Neopelma chrysocephalum
GGTGCTGAGGAGGTTTTGCGGGGGCTGAGGGAACCGAGGGCTGAGGAATTTTGGGTTCTGAGGGAAGTGAGGTGCCAAGGAGGTCTGGGGGGACTGAGGAGGTTTTCGGGGCTGAGGGAACTGAGGACACTGAGGAGGTTTAGGGGGCTGCTGAGCCCGGGGAGCCCTGTTGGAGCTGAGGAGGTTGGGGGAAACCCAAGTGGGCTGAGGAGATTTGGGGGGGCTGAAGACACTGAGGAGGTTTGGGGGGGCTGAGGGAATTGAGGTGCCAAGGAGGTCTGGGCAGGGGAGGAGGTTTTGGGGGCTGTGGAAACCAAGGGGCTGAGGAGTTTTAGGGGGCTGAGGAGGTTTCGGGGGCTGAGGAGGTTTGGGGAGCCCCGCTGGTGCTGAGGTTTGGTAGCTCTGAGGACACTGAGGAGGTTTGGGGGGACTGAAGGAACTGAGGTGCTGAGGAGATTTTGCGGGGGCTGAGGGAACTGAGGGCTGAGGAGTTTTGGGTTCTGAGGGAAGTGAGGTGCCAAGGAGGTCTGGGCGACTGAGGAGGTTTTGGGGGCTGTGGAAACCAAGGGGCTGAGGAGTTTTAGGGGGCTGAGGAGGTTTTAGGGGGCTGAGGGAACTGAGGGGCTGAGGTGGTTTGGGGGGAGTGAGGAGGTTTGGGGTTCTGAGGAGGTCTGGGGAGCCCCGCCGGTGCTGAGGAGGTTCGGTAGCTCTGAGGACACTGAGGAGGTTTGGGGAGGGGGCTGAGGGATGTCGGGGGGGGCTGCGTGACCCGGGAGGCCCCCCGTACCTTCGGGGGTCCCGCGGAGCCCCCCTGGCCGGTGCCCCGGCCCAGCCCGTCCCTGGGCGGGCGGTGGCGGTGGCGGTGGCGGGGCCGGGCGGGCCGGGGGCGGGGGCGGCGGCGGGGGGGCGGCGCGGGGCTCCATCTTCCTCCGTGCGGCGGAGCCGGCGGGACGGCGGGGCACCATGGCTGTCGGTATAGGAAGTGTCTTTTTTTTTTTACCTTCCCCCCCTCGCTTTATTTTTTTTTTTTATATCCCTCATCCCTCCCTTTTCTCCCCCCCCCCTCCCTTCCCTTCTCCAAAACACCTCAACCTTCCCCCCCCTCCACCGCCACCCCCAAAAAACCCCCTCACCCCGGGGGCGAGCTGTGTGTGCGTGTGTGTGTATGTGCGTGGGGGGCTCCTCCACACGCTCCCCCCCCC
>NW_020922874.1:0-415 GCF_003984885.1 Neopelma chrysocephalum
TGGTGGTTATGATGTGGTATTGAGTGGGTGGTGCTTATGACCTGGTAATGAGGGGGTAATGAGGGGGTGGTGGTTTTGATGTGGTAATGAGGGGGTGGTGCTTTTGATGTGGTAATGAGGGGGTGGTGCTTATGACCTGGTAATGAGGGGGTAATGAGGGGGTGGTGCTTTTGATGTTGTAATGAGGGGGTGGTGGTTATGATGTGGTATTGAGTGGGTGGTGTCTGTGATGTGGTAACGAGGGGGTGGTGGTTTTGATGTGGTAATGAGTGGGTGGTGCTTATGACCTGGTAATGAGGGGGTAATGAGGGGGTGGTGCTTTTGATGTCGTAATGAGGTGGTGGTGGTTATGATGTGGTATTGAGGGTGTGGTGTCTGTGATGTGGTAACGAGGGGGTGGTGGTTTTGATGTGGT
>NW_020922874.1:515-2728 GCF_003984885.1 Neopelma chrysocephalum
GTGGTGCTTTTGAGCTGGTCCTGAGGGGGTGTGGTAATGGTGTGGTAATGAGGGGTGTGGTAATGATGTGGTTATGAGTGGGTGTGGTAGGGATGTGGTTATGTGGGGCTGTTGTAAGGATGTTGTTCTGGGGGTGCGTGTTAATGATATGGTAATGAGGGGGTTTGGTTGTGGTGTGAGAAAGAAATGGTCTGGGCAATGAGGGGGTAGAGTTGGTCATGTGGTAATGAGGGTGTGGTGCTTTTGAGCTGGTCCTGAGGGGGTGTGGTAATGGTGTGGTAATGAGGGGTGTGGTAATGATGTGGTTATGAGTGGGTGTGGTAGGGATGTGGTTATGCGGGGCTGTTGTAAGGATGTTGTTCTGGGGGTGCGTGTTAATGATATGGTAATGAGGGGGTTTGGTTGTGATGTGGTAATGAGGGCGTGTGGTCGCGATGTGGTCATGAGTGGGTGTGGTTATTATGTGGTATTGAGGGTGTGTGGTTATGCCGTGGTCATGAGGGGGTGTGGTTTTGATGTGGTAATGCGGGGGTGTGGTTATGATGTGGTGATGTGGTAGCAAGGGGGTGTGGTTATGATGTGGTAACGAGGGGGTGTGGTTGTTGTGTGGTAATGAGGGGGTGTGGTTTTCATGTGGTAATGAGGTGGTAATGTGGCGGTGGTGGTTGTGATGTGGTAATGTGGGGGTGGTGCTTTTGCCGTGGTAATGAGGTGGTGGTGCTTATGCCGTGGTAATGAGGGGGTGGTGCTTTTGATGTCGTAATGAGGGGGTGGTGTCTGTGATGTGGTAACGAGGGGGTGGTGGTTTTGATGTGGTAATGAGGGGGTGGTGCTTTTGATGTGGTAATGAGGGGGTGGTGTTTATGACCTGTTAATGAGGGGTTAATGAGGGGGTGGTGATTTTGATGTTGTAATGAGGCGATGGTGGTTATGATGTGGTATTGAGGGGGTGGTGGTTTGGATGTGGTAATGAGGGTGTGGTGCTTATGGCCTGGCATTGAGTGGGTGGTTGTTATGATGTGGCAATGAGGGGGTGGTGCTTACGATGTGGTAATGAGAGGGTGGTGGTTTTGCTATGTGGGTTGTTGTTTTTTTCACGTTTGGGTGATTGCTATGGTGTGGCGAAGAAAAATTAATTAAGTAATTAACCAATTAAGTCATTAATTAACCCATTAGGAGGTAATTAACTAATTGGGAGGTAGTTACGTAATTAGTGGCTAATATGTGTACTCATTTATGTGGTGGGGAGTCATTACTGTGTATATACACTGTATATATTTAGTATTTATAGTATAGATAAAAGAATAAAAATAATAAGTATGGTGCAGCAGTACGGGGACTGGGTTGGTCCCGGGGAGTAAATCAAAATTTAATTTAATTTAAGTTTAAATTTTAATTAAAAAGATTTACTCCCCGAGACCAACCCAGTCCCCATACTGCTGCTTTTTTAAACTAAGCTACAAGAAATAAAAGCAAAGTGAAAAAGAGACTAAGAGAAATAAAAGCGAAATAAAAGCAAAATAAAAGCAAAGAGAGACTAAGAGAAATAAAAGCAAGAGAAGAGTAGAGAGAAAAGAGAGATGAAGAGAAGAAATGGAAAGAAGTTAAGAGAAAAGAGAAATAGAGAAGAGACTACATGATAGAAAATAAAGACAGGAGCCAAACAGGGGGGAAAAACCCCCAAACCTTTATTACAACTTTATTGAATGACTGCTTGCAACCTTGTAGTGTAACTTGTAACCTGTGTACTGTAACTCAGGAAAGTACACAAGTCACAACACGAGTTACAATACACAGGTTACAACTCACAACACAAGTTACAGTACACAGGTTGCAACACAAGTTACAGTACACAGGTTACAACACAAGTTACAGTACAAAGGTTACAGCACAAGTTACAGTACAAAGGTTACAGCACAAGTTACAGTACAAAGGTTACAGCACAAATTACAGTACAGAGGTTACAACACAAGTTACAAGTCACAACACAAGTTACAGTACACAGGTTACAACTCACAACACAAGTTACAGTACAAAGGTTACAGCACAAGTTACAGTACAAAGGTTACAGCACAAATTACAGTACACAGATTACAACACAAGTTACAAGTCACAACACAAGTTACAGTACACAGGTTACAACTCACAACACAAGTTACAGTACACAGGTTACAGCACAAGTTACAGTACAAAGGTTACAGCACAAGTTACAG
>NW_020922874.1:2738-2878 GCF_003984885.1 Neopelma chrysocephalum
AGGTTACAGCACAAGTTACAGTACAAAGGTTACAGCACAAGTTACAGTACAAAGGTTACAGCACAAGTTACAGTACAAAGGTTACAGCACAAGTTACAGTACACAGGTTACAACACAAGTTACAAGTCACAACACAAGTT
>NW_020922874.1:2978-4038 GCF_003984885.1 Neopelma chrysocephalum
AGTACAAAGGTTACAACACAAGTTACAAGTCACAACACAAGTTACAATACACAGGTTACAACACAGGTTAGTACACAGGTTAGAATACCGGCACACTCTCAAAACGCTGCCTCCGGAACGGGGTTCCCGGGGAGCCTCAAAAATCGGCCTGCCTGGCAAAACCCGGGTCCCGGGACGGTCTGCACCCAAACTTTGGCGATGAACATCGCCTCGCAGACCGGCCGGGACCTAGGAAAAAAAACCCCAGCCGAGGGAAAAAAAAAAAATCCCCCGGCTGGGGTTTTTTTATTCTAAAGCTAAAAGTGTGAAAAAAAAACCTGAAAGAGAAACAACACAAACACGAGGTTAGAATGATACAGTACAAACACCCACCCCACCCCTGAGACGCAAGCCAACCCTGAACATCGGCGCATGCTGAATATTAAATTATCTAACAACAACCTGAGAGAGAAACAACACAAACGCAAGGTTAGAATACTACAGTCCACACACCCACCCCTCACATAAGTCGCAAGCCAACCCTGAACATCGGCGCATGCTGAATCTTAAGTTATCTAACAACAACCTGAAAGAGAAACAACACAAACGCAAGGTTAGAATACTACAGTACACACACCCACCCCCTCTATCGTCACACCTCCACCGCTCACGTAAGTCGCAAGCCAACCCTGAACATCGGCAAGGCAGTATCAATGACAGAACATAGAAAGCAAAACAAAGTAAGGTACAAAGCTATACAATTCCTAACTGACACACAGCAATACAACACTATGACATTCACATACAGAGCAATACAATTGCAAATATAGAAGTATACAAGACAGAACATTACATGGCAATACAAGTAACACAACATGAAAAGCACTACAAACAAAGGCGCAAACATGTACAATTCGTATCTGACACGCGGAACGCGACGCCGTGAAGTTCAGATACGGACCGATACGACTACAACTATACAAGTATATCATACAGAGCAGTATGAGGTGGTACAAATGACAACATAAATGGCGGTCGGACTTTTCCTATTCTACTTGGAAAACACAATAACTACACCTAA
>NW_020922875.1:0-7106 GCF_003984885.1 Neopelma chrysocephalum
ATGCAGGTGAGGGTTTGGGGATGGGGGTCACTGGAGGACGTGGAGGTGGGGGATGCTCTGGAGTGGGTAAGTGTTGGGGGGGGTCACTGGGAAACGTGGTGGGGCTGCCCTGGGGGTGGTGGGAAGGGTAGTGGGGTCGCTGGGGGGGTGCAGGGAGGGAGATTGGGGTCACTGAGGGCCAGGGGGGCAATAGGGACATGTGGGTCAGGGCAGTGTGAGCTGGGTTATGAAGGGTTCTCAGTGGGGCTGGGGGCACTGGGGGGCACAGGAGGGGTGTGGGGGAGCATGGCAGGGACGTGGGGAGCACTGGAGGGGAGAGTGGGAAGAGTGGGGGGAAGTAGGGGAGCAGGACTGGGGGGAGATGGGGGCTGGAGTGGGGCAGGGTGTGGGAATCTGGGGAGTTTGGAGGAAAGGCTGGGAGGGGTCTGGGGTGGAGAGAGGGGCACCAGGCTGAGAGAGGCTTTGGGAGCTGTGCTGAGGTGCTGGAGAAGGATTTTGGGGAGCGCAGGGAGGTGAATCCTCCTGGAGCCGTGTCAGAGGAAGAGGCACTCCCGGTGTCGAGAGGGAACAAACCCAAAAGCTCTGGGAGCCAGAGTGGCCGTGGCTGTTTGCAGGGAGCTCCTGTGGCCAGGAGCATCCTCTGGTTCTGGCTCTGGATGTGCTGGGTTGTGGGGTGGCTCACTTTGGTTCTGAGGTGCTGCTTTGGGGCTGTGTAACCATCCCTTTGGAGCAGGGAATAACAGGGTGTTGGGGCTGCCCAGATCCCTCATCCACCCCACAGGCTGGGGGAGAAATCCCAATCCTGCCACCCCTGTGCCTTCACAGCCCCCTCCCCTTTGGTGATGGGCAGGCTCATTTTTTTATAGACTCTGCTCCCCCAGTGTGAGGGGTGTTGTGCAATTCTCTATTTTCATCGTGGTTTTGGGTCTGAAATCAAATAAAAACTTGTTCTTGCTGCTTTTTTCCCCTAAGTGGCTGTGCCCCAGTGGAGGGGGCTCTTCCAAATGACTGTGTCAGGCGTGTGGGGAGGGGTTTTATTGCTCTGGAAAAGTCAAATGGGAGGTTTGCAACCTGTCCTGGGTCACTGACTCAGTGCCTTTGGAAGGGCAGGGCAAGGAAGGGGCAGGGTTGGAGCTGTGGGTGAAGTGAAATCGAGCCCAGTTTCACCACACAACTGCTCCCTGGGCAACACCAGCCTTCCAAAAATGCCAGGGGGAGCCTTTGGGCTCTAAAATGCCTGGTTTGAACTCCAGGAGTGCCAGAGTGGCACAACAGGTTGGGAAAAAAATTGGTCTCCGTGTCCAAATTTAGCCTCAGTTTGTAGAAGGGCAGGGTCAGGTGGGATAGTGGGGGGAAATCCCTCCCTGTCAGGGTGGTGAGGGGCTGGAATGGATTTCCCAGAGAAGCTTTCCCATCCCTGGGAGTGTCCAAGGCCACGTTGGAGCAACCTGGGATAGTGGAGGGTGTCACGGGTGGCACTGGATGCTCTTTAAGCTCCCTCCCAAACCCAAACCATCCCGTGATTCCACGAAATCCACCCCTCTCTTTGGGATATAAGCTGTTCACAGAGCAGCCTGCTGGGCTGGGAGCAAACCATAAATCTTTGCAGGCTCATAATTATGCCTTAAATACCAAATAACCGGTTGTTTGGTGCGAAATGCTGAGCAGAGCTGCCTCCCCTGAGGTCTTCACGCTCTCTTCTGGAGCTGCCCTCCCTAATTTACACCCTGGTGAAGGTTTCAGTGCCTTTTTTTTTTCCTTTCCTCCCTCACTGCTCTTTTCTGAGCAGCTGACAAACATCCATGTTGTTGTGGGGCAGAGGCACAACCTGCAGTTGCCAGGGGGTCAGTGTGGTTTGGGGCTTTTGTTTTCCACGCAGGGAAGGTTGGATGTGGTGGGATAATTCCACACCAGGAGATGGTTTGGGTCTCTCGAGCCCTAAATTTCAGGTGGAGAAGGAATGTGGGATGCAGAGGGCGGGGAAAAGGTGATCAGGCGTCCAAAGGGTCTTTTTTGGAAGGGTTTGGATGTAACTTCTCCATTATAAGCTCCCCAGGAAGGGACTTGTGTAACCCCAACAGGTGAAGAGGTGTCTGTGGGAGTTCACAGTCTCTTAATCTGCTCTGACACTTGTCCAGGGATCCACAGGATTCCTGGTGGGATGTGGCAGCAGAGGGAACAGGCTGTGGAGGTCAGGGTTGGCCCAGAGCATTCCACTGACAGCCTGAGGTGAAGATGATGCTGATTTTTTTAAAGCTTCATGAAGTTTTGTGGTTGTATTTTCTATCTAAGGTCTCAAGCATCTCATATTAAGTTCCCCCAAGCTTGATTTAGGGATAGTTTTAGGGATATGTTTGATGGTTACCCTGGTAAAACACCTTCATACGTTTCAGAAAACGGAATTATTTTCAGTAAAAAGATGCATTTTACCGGAAATAATTCTGCTTTCTGAGGTTGTACTGAAAGAACACAATGTCCCATTTCCCTGTAGCCCCAGAGACAGGTAAAAATTCCAGCAGCAGAGTTGTCTGGGCGTGGGATTTGCACCATTTGCATCCACTTTGGCTGAAAATAGATCCACGTCCACAGGAGGGAAGAGCTCCGGTGCTGTGGGGAAGCAGCAGCTTCTCCTGAATGTTGAGATGGGTGATGAAATATTAATTCTCCCAACTGAGTCACCAGCCAGACTGGATTGAGTCTCCTGCTTCCTAAACGGAGCAGGAGTTGTACAACTCCATCAACAACTTGGTCTGGTTTCCCAAGGAAATGAGGCTTGGGAGACGTTCCTGCTGCTGCCTGAGCCTTTCCTGCTCCTGGCAGCGTTTGATCTGTGCCTGCTGCAGCCAAATCAGGCAGGAGGAACCCATCTGAAAGTTAAATTTCTGTACATTTCAGGAAAATTAAGTTCCCTGGGAAAAGAGGGGAGAAAAAAACCCACCCAACCCCAGCTGTTTAGCAGCGGGGGGAGGGAAGTGTGAACTGGGCTTTGGCTGGGGAGGAGACAATCCCTGGGGGGAGATGAACTTGCAGGAAGGTGACTTTGTTGCCCTGGTGTCCCCTGGGGGTGGCTGGGAAGGCCTGGGATTCCTCTGGAGGATTGCAAGGAATAAAAAAACCAGGGTGGAAAGGGTTGAGAAGGTGTCAGAGCACGGCTGGGCTGGTGGCACAGGGACCTGCCCTGGGTCTCGTTTTGCTGGGGCAAACAGTAAGAAAGTGAGGCAGAGGCTGTTCCCTGGGATGAGGCACTGTCTGAGCTGGGATTAAACTCCCATGTGGATCCTGCTCAGGGAAACCTGGGAGTCCTGGAGCCTGAGGGGTTTTCCTGTGCTGAGTCAGCACAGCTGCCCAAAACTCCTCTGGTCCAGGCTTGGAGCTGCCTCCTCTAAACTCACAGAACCATGGAGTGATTTGGGATGGAAGAGACCTTAAAGGTGATGTAATTCCAACCCCCTGCCACGGGCAGGGACACCTTCCACATGCACAGTGTGATGTTTAGGGCTCAGACTCTGCCTGGATTGGCTTCTCCAGAACCAGCATTAAAAACTCCCTCCCCAAATTTCCACTTGAGTCCAGGATAAACTTTTCTGAATCCATGTGCAAAGAAGAGGGGACACCCCATCCCCTCTGAAGGACAAATGGATGACAGATGACCTGCTGGCTTGGCTGGGATTCCCTTGGAAGGAATGGGGGGGGTTTTCCCTGCTGTAACAAATCCCTTTCTGCTCCCAGGGGACGTCGGGAACTACTATTATGGCCAAGGACATCCCATGAAACCCCACAGGATCCGGATGACCCACAACCTGCTGCTGAACTACGGCCTCTACAGGAAGATGGAGATCTATGTGAGTTGTGGGGCTGCTCATCAAGGGAAAGGTCCTAGTTAATGTGTCAGGTTTTAACTGTGGAGCTTCAGACTTGTTGAGGAAAAAAATAAGCAAACCTTTAACAGTTGTGCTGATGTATTTTTTCTGAGTGTTGTAGTGAGATGTTCTGTGCTTCAGAGGAGCTTTGGAGACTGGAAAACTGCTTTTTTTTCCCCTTGCAAATGAAATTTATGTTGTGTTTCTGCATGTGTGACACACTCCAGTAGTGACATTTCTAAAGAAAGCGAGTTTCTCTTGTTTAATGCTGCTGGTTTGATGCTGCTTTTTTTTTTTTGCAGTTCCTGGGAGTAAATCTGGGATTGGAAAGGGGAATTTATTTATTTTTTCTTTTTCTGTCCTTGCAGCGTCCTCACAAGGCAAATGCAGAGGAGATGACCAAGTACCACAGTGATGACTACATCAAATTCCTGAGGTCCATCCGCCCTGACAACATGTCTGAGTACAGCAAGCAGATGCAAAGATGTGAGTTTGTGCTGCAGGTCCTACCAAGGTTAAAAAAAACACATAACATGGATCTGGGGAATCCGAGGCCTGTTGTGGAGGTTTGGGATAAAAAAGAGCAGGAAGAACCATGGGGAAATTGTCTTTGTCCTGACTTCCCTTTTGATTTTTCTGGCAGATCAGTCATTTTAAAGATGGCTCGAGCCAAAAAGCCAAAAAAACCCCCTTTGACCTGCCTGTCCTTATGTTTTTGTGTTGTGTTTTGATGGAAACTCTTCTAAAAAATTCCCTTCCTGGCTAAACTCCATTTATGAGCTGCATGGATTTTGAGTTAATGTGCTTATCTTCAACCAGAGGTGGGAAAGAGTTGGGTAAATCAAACAAACAAACTAAAAAACCCCTTCTCCTCAGTTATCTTCCAAACTCTGAAGGGTTCTCAGGGCAGTTTGGAAGGGTTGAGATCCACGTTAATACCTGGCAGCTTTGTGTCAGGATGGTTTATTGTGAGCTGATGTCTTGTTCTAACCCCTCCAGCCCATGGAAAGGCTCTTTAATGGTGATTTTAAGGTTACAGGGACCTGGTTTTGGGTCTCCCTGCAGCTTTGAACTCACGTTTTTTTTGGCAGTGGCTGCAGCAAAGTAGATTTTTAGCAAATACAGACTAATAGTGGGGAAGGCTCAAGCTTCATTTTAACAGTATTTTGGTCTTGGTGTGAGGTGAAGGGGCCAGATGTTAAAACCCAAGCACATAAGAGGAAGGGGGATAATATAGTTTATGAGTGATATACCTTGAAAAAACTCCCTACAGTCCATGCTATTCCTTAATACACCAAATGACATATAGCAAAGTGCATCTTTCCCCAAAGTGACCTGTTTACCCCTGGAGCAGATACAGCTCATGAACACTCTGCTCTCTCTGGTAGACAACATTTTCCTGCTCTGTAACTTCCCCAGAACTAAGGCAAAACGTGAAAATTCATCTTAAAGACACGAGGACAGAGCTTTTCTTCAGCAAACCCTGCAAAGGAGCAGCCTCTGTGTAGCTGGAGAGCAGCTGTAAAGGGGATGAACTGATTCTGCTGATGCCAGACTTGGGCAGAGTAACCCCAAGGGGCACCAGGTTTAATTTCTTGTGGTGGAAAACGCGCAGAAATCGGTGACTGAAATTCTCCTCACTCAGCAGGGGAAGTTTCCAGCCACCTCTGCGAGCTGATTATCCAAACTCTGCCCTGCTGAAACAACTGGAAAGTGGGAACAGTCACTTCCTTCTGGGTGTCCCTGTCCCAAACTGGGACCAGTGAGGCTCCCCCATCTTTGTGGAGGTGACTTTCCAACTTGTGCTGTTCGTGCCTTTCTCACTAAGCACAGAAGGAAACGCTCCACGGATGTTGTTACAAAAAAATACAGGTTTATTTTTTGTTTCCCTGTTTGTAAAATCAAACCTTGCCAAATCTGGATTAGACACAAACCTGCTGCTGTTTTTTTTTTTAATTTTTAATAGTGGAAGCGGTTCCAGCAGAAATTTGCCAGGGGTAGAACTTCAGTTCTGCTGAGAACCTAAAAACTGTCTGATGTTGGTCACTCGTCCACTTTGCCTTTCTAATCTGAGTGGTGGTGTAAGCTTGGTATTTTTTGTGGGTTTACCTCACTAATTGTTTTATTTTCTTTTCCAGTTAACGTTGGGGAGGACTGCCCTGTGTTTGATGGGCTGTTTGAGTTCTGTCAGCTCTCTGCTGGAGGCTCTGTGGGTAAGATCACAAGTCGTGTGCTCTGTCCCTTTTAAGAAAATGTATTTCATGTAGTTCTGTCCAGGAAACACTTTGCTGTAGGGGGTGGTGGGGAAGCTCTGTGAACCTATTTCTGATTTCCTTAATAATTAGATCCAGATTTCTCCCCAAGCTTTGCACATTGATGGATCCCTCTCCATTTTAGTCCTGGTTTCCTCACTGAGTGTGTGAAGGGCTCTTTAAGTGGTGTAACAGCATCACCAGTGGTAGAGTTAAACCAAAACCACAGCAACAGCATTTAATTTAAAAATAAATTAAAAAAATCAACGTGAGCTGCTTTACATTTAAAAAAAAAGTTGTTAAAACCTTGCTGTGGGCAGGCATAACCTGGAAAGGAAAGAACAGGTTATAACAAAACTGTTATCTGTTGGTTATAACAAAAAGCCTGAACATGAACAAGGAGCTGAGGGGTTTCAGTGAGTTCCCTCAAAGCTGGAACATTTAAATGCTTTCACAGTTCTCACAGTTGCAGACAGGGCAGGTGTTATTGTGCTGTAGAGCTTTGTGGCTGCTACATCACAGTGACACCTCTGAGTCTGTGTTTCCTGTGACGTGGTGCAGCAGCAGCACCCACAGCCACTGGCTGCACTGTGGTTTTTGGAGCAGCTCTGTGCTTTCAGGTCCCAGTGCTGGAGGTTCCACAGAACAGATCCTTTGCTTTGATCCTGGGAGACTTGCACAGGATGTTTACGAAGGGGGCTGAGGGAAGGGAACTTCCTTTGCCTAAATGCACGTTCACCTGAAGAGGTGTTGGATAAAACCTTCCATCAAAGCCTTCTGTTGGGGGCACTGAGAAATCCAGAGTGTGTTCAGTGGGACCCCAGCTGGGCACTTGTTTGGGCACATTGTTTGCTCTGAGGCAAAAATGGGAAGCAATGAGGGTGGGCAGGTAGAGCAGAACCTGCATTCCCTCTTCCCCCTTTTCTTCCCCCTTTTCTTCCCCCTTTTCTTCCCCCTTTTCTTCCCCCTTTTCTTCCCCCTTCTCTTCCCCCTT
>NW_020922876.1:0-1575 GCF_003984885.1 Neopelma chrysocephalum
CTAGGAGGGCTCTCCGAGGGCTTTGGGGGACTTTGATTCACTTCTTAGCCCTGATGCCTTCTCAGCTGGTGCTTAGAAAAAAAATCCAGGAGCTGTTAGTTGGGGTGAGATAAGAAAGGGTTTAATTGTGCCAAGGCAATAGATGGTAAACGACGTGTGCTGGGCTGTGCCCGAGATGTTACATTTATAACAATATCTGGCCAATCCCAAGTGTGTCCACCCTATAACTTTTGGCCTGGTCCACCCCCTGGCCCACCTCCTGGAATTGGGTCGGGGGGCTTTTTGGGACCCCCTCTTCATCATCCTTCATCATCTTCGGGGTACAGAGAGCAGAGTCACCCAGTTCCTTGACTCTGTCCTGCGGTTTAGGCCAAGATACAAGCGTTCTCCAAACAAGACAGGCTTGTCTTGACTAAGAGACTAAACATTTTCTACTTGATATGGGAATAGGGTTGATATGGGGGGTATGGAATGGGGTGAGAGGATTAAGGAATGTATAAACTAAGGGGTACTACGGGGAGGAGGGAGAAAGGGGTTTGTTTCTCAAATCTACTTCTATTACCTATAAAACTTATAAGGCTTACAAAATTAGAAAAATAAAAAAAACATTAGGGGGCTTAAGGCATCACCCCCAAAACTGTCTCTGGAGTATTGGCAGAGGGGCATGAACATAAAGCTCACAGACCAATTGGGTCGGCAATATGTCAGCTTGATTAGAAGAAAGACAGCTTCTCTACTGCTTATCACACACAGCCATGGGATTCTTTCCCAGGCTCCATTGGATACACAAGGAAAACATACTGCCTTGGGCAGTACTAATTGGCTGTGCTGGTTTAAAAGTTAACCAGCAGGGGAAATGAACTCAATTCAAAAGAGAGATTTATAAGTCAGAATAACAATTTATTAAAATAATGCAATAAGTACAATTTTACAGACAGACAATTGGTTTTTACCTGCAAAACCCAAATGTATAACCCAGCACCCTGGGGTATGAACAAAAGTGGTGTTGCTTGGCTCCCCCCCGAGTCCAAAGTAAAGGGAGAGGGGATAAACCTGCTGGTGGGAGAGCTGCTGCAGTCTGGTCAGAAAGTGGTGACTGCAGTCCAGTCGAGGGTGGTGGTCTCAGTCTTGTTGGGAGCGGTGGTCTGCAGTCTTCCTCTGGATCCCATGAGTGGTGGAAAAGGTTTCGAAAACTCCCAGTTTATATATTCTCCAGTTCAGGTGGGAGTGCTCAGTCCCTCCCTCAGAGCAGGGAATTCCATAAAAGGGCATGAGGATGCTCAGTCCCTCCTCCATAAAAGGGTATCAGAGCGGGGAAATCCATAAAAGGGTATCAGAGCGGGGAATTCCATACAAGGGTACAGGAACATCTTCCCACCTCGCAGGTCTCTACTGACAACAGTTTTTGGGAAATGGTATGGAAGGTTATAGAATACACAGTTTTGGGTTACACCCATCCAGTGATGAATTGGTCCCAGCCGTTAAAACTAGGACATTGGCCCACAGCAGGTGTCCATCAAACTTGTTCACCTGCCAAGAGGACTCCTCCTTCACCTTGGCACAAGGCCTGCAGCC
>NW_020922877.1:0-965 GCF_003984885.1 Neopelma chrysocephalum
GATGAAGCACTGGATGAACTTGGGCTTCTTGTATTTCTGGGGGGGGGATTGGGCAGAGAGATCAGGGCCTGCAGCCCCCAAATGACCCCCCCGAGAGCCCAAAATGACCCCCCTGAAACCCCAAAAACAAACCCCACTGAGACCCAAAAACAATCCCCCTGAAATCCCCCAAATACCCCCCCGAGAGCCCAAAATGATCCCCCTGAAACCCCAAAAACAATCCCCCTGAGACCCCAAAATATCCTCCCTGAGAGCCCAAAACATCCCCCCTGAAATCCCAAAAACACCCCCCTGAAACCCCCAAAAACACCCCCCAAGACCTAAAATAACCCCAAAATGACCCCCAATAAACCCTCTGCAGCCCAGTATGATCCCCCAAATTAACCCCCAAACCCTCCTTGAACCCCAAAATGACCCCAAATAAACCCCCTGCGCCCCCAAAACGATCCCTGAAATGAACTCCCTGAACCCCCAAAACCCCCCTTGAACCCCAAAATAACCCCAAAACTACCCCAAATAAACCCTCTGCACCCCAATGTGACCCCTCAAATTAATCCCAAAACCCCCCTTGAACCCCAAAATGACCCCAATAAACCCTCTGTGCCCCCCAAATTAACCCCAAAACCCCCCTTGAACCCCAAAACGACCCCAATAAACCCCTTGTGCCCCCAAAACCCTCTCCCCTCCCGTCCCCAAAACCGACCCACCCCCCCAAACCCTGTGCCCCCCAAAATGCCCCCCCTGACCCCGAAGATCCCCTGTTTCTTGGTGAGGGTGTTCCCGCTCCATGTCCAGAAGTAGACGTGGGATTTGCCGCTGGTGATGATGCTGCTGCTGTCCCGGGGGTTGAACTCCACCGTCAGCACTGACTCGTTCGTGCTCTGGGGGGGGGAAATGGGGGGGGTCTGGTCATGGGGGGGGTGGGCAGAGAGCTCAGAGCCCAGAAACCCGAAATGACCCCCCTG
>NW_020922878.1:0-11479 GCF_003984885.1 Neopelma chrysocephalum
TTGTGAACCATCCCAGCTAATGGTAGGGGCTGTGTCCTGGTTTCCTGTACTGATGCCTTTTCATTTCCTGGTACATGCCAAGTGTGGTTCATTTCTCTATGTGCCCAATTAGAGGCCGAAGCTTTTCCAAGGCAGAAAGATGTCACCAGAGTCAGAATGCTTAGAGCTGGTGGCATCCCCTGTGAGCAGGTGATGTTCACCTGTGTTACTTCTGTGGGTTCATTTATCTTTAAGTCGTCAGGAAATGGGTATCACTCTTGTGCTTCTCACCCACATGCCCAGGAACTGCTGTGTGTGGGGACATGGCAGCATCTTTGCAGAGGAATTCCCAATTCCTGAGGTTTTCCTGGCCTTTTATAAGCATACAGACTTTTGCTTGGCTCCATGCAGACGTGCATGACCACACATTTGTCAGTCTGTGCTTGTGAGACCCTCATCATGACAGCATGTGCAAGTCAGACAGTTTTGCTGGTGACTGGGATGGGACAAGGGCTCCTCATATCCAGGCCAATGCCAGATGCACTTCTACAGCTCATCAGCCTGGTGCTGAGTGAGGCAGTGGCTGCACCTCTGCATGTCTGTGATGGAAGAACAGGGTACTTGCCCAAGGTATCTTTTCCCTTGGATCCATGCCATGCACCCTACCTCTGGAGATGGGTGAGAATGTGAAGAGGAGAAGGGGACTCTGGGCTCAAGCCAAGGTTATTTCTCTCTCATTGCCATCTTCTGTCTGAGCCTTCTTCCACAACACAGCTCCACCCAGAGCAAGAGGAACTGCCTTCAGTGATTGTGGTCCCCTGACCTCCCAGGACATCCTGCAGCACCAGGGTCCTCCCAAGAACACAGCACAGGTTGGAATCACCATCAGCAGGGCACGTTCCAAGGCCAAGGGGAACATTTCTGGGCTGAGATTCAGGGGCTGATAACCACTGGCCGTGGAGTAGCCAGAGCTGTTGTCCTCACCTCCAAGGGCCAGGGCCTGAAGGAGGCCAACAGACAGTGTGTCCTTCCCTTCTATTACGCTAAGGAATGAGAAAGGGTCCACTTGCTTACCCACTTGTTTCCTTACAGCATATCTTCTTTCTCCCTGGACAGCTTTAGTGAGGATCTAAACAGGAAAGAACCCAAAGCTTGGATGTAGAAGAGTTTGTCTCTGTGAAAACACTGGAGGGAAAGGATCACCATGGGCAGGCAAGGGTCAGTGTCCCACAGAGGGAGAGAGACAGGCAGGTCCACCCTAAGCTGGTATTGGTGGGGCTTCAACACTGAAGGGAGTACAAAACAAGAAAGGACAAGGAGGGAAAAGGGAGGTGGCAACAATCTCCACCTTTCAGTCTGACATCAACTTCTTGATTTCCAGTGCTCCTTGTCTTGTCTGTCATCAGTGGCTTTAGCAAGGGGGACACCTTCTGCTGCCACGGCAGTGGATGGTCTTGAATTACGGTCAAATTACAGGAAACATTAGTTAACGTGTGTTGTTTTGCACCTGTTTTCTCTAGATGCCATTACTACTTGAAAATTTTATAAAATAAGAGAGAGAAAAAACATCTCCTCATTATCTCAGACCCCTTGTCTTGTTTTTTTTCCTCCAAATAATTCTGCTTCTCCCTTTGATCTATCTGGACCCAGTTTTTAGCAGACAGGTGTGAAGAAGAAGTGTTGTAGAAGTCCTTTTCTCTCTCTGCAGTATGTATTTTCTTACCTCTAAACCAAAACAAGCCAGGGAAGGGAGGAGATGTGTCTGTGCAAGGCTGAGCTCAGGGAAAGGTGGGCTCTTCTCTTACAGAACTATTTCTTCAGTGCACTCAGAGACCTCCAGGCCATTGTATTCTTCCAGAAGGGGTCAATGATCATGGCTTGAGAAGCAGGAGAAGGTGGCAAAAGAACCTCTGCTTTGGAACTGGTTTCCCTGTGCATCCTAGGACAGGAAAATATTTGCCATGTGCTGTACAGAGAATGCCTGTCCATTCTCCTCTCTGTGTGCTCTGCACAGCACCAAGGGCTGGAAGGAACCAACCAGAGACTCACCTGAGCCTTGTAACCAGTTCCTATCAAAAAAGCTTCTTTTTTCTCTGAATAAAAATCTTCATTTTGTTCTCTGAGTTTTCCTCAAAATCCCATCAAGGTGGACTTTCCCACAGTAGGCTTTTCTTGAGACGATAATGGTACTGACAGAGCTCCAGAAGAACTGCATCCCCTAACTTCCATGAAAGTGGAAATCCCTAAATGGAGAGGAGCATGAGTGATGAACTAAGGTTTCTTAGTGCCTTTGGCAATGCCTGTGACAATTTCCGTCCCTCTATTCTGTCCAGGCTGACCACAGGAGAGCATTCACATGAAAATTCATCTTACAGCAGACATACTTTTCTCAGGTCATTGTGGAGGCTGAGTTCAGCAGTGTGGGATGATCTGAGTTCTGGCTGAACTTGAAATCCTTCTTTTGAATCCTTGTAGGTCTGCAAAGGAGTAATGTATATCAGATATTGATGCTTTCAGCCTGGCAGGATCAGGAATGCATGTGTGCATGCGTAAGACTTCTCTGAACCATTCAGAGAGCTTCTTTGCACAAGGGGACAGGCCTCAGCCAAGCAGGTCATACACTGTCAGGGATATTTTGCTTCCCATGTACTTCTGATACTTCTTGGCCTTGTGCCCCTTTAGGGACACCTCGTTCTACTCTTGCTCTTGCTGCGTCTCTGGCTTCTCCCGCTCCTTCACCTCACCAACGAGGAAGGGGAGAGGATTTGTATCAAGTCTAATGACAGCATGAGGTCTGCAGCCACAGCGAGTGACACCAACAGCCCAACCTCAGACAGGGCCACCCATCTGTGGCGGTTCATAGTACAGGAAGAATGTAGCAAAGCATCTTGGGACCTGTAGTCCTCGGTACTCTATGGCACATGCGCAGTGGCGTGCTTTAATGCCATTGGTTAAGAGATCACGTGTCATGACTCAAACATTGTATTTAAATAGGTGTTTTTTGTAATAAACTCAATTCAGGCTGCGTCCACGTGTAAGTTTGGGTTCGTGCCAAAACAGGTATCACACCCATCCTCCTTTGGAGCGGTTTTGATATCTCCTCTGGTGGCTGATAGGAATAACTACAGACCTCACCACTTCCTGGTGGCCTGGTCATGTGAAATGGTGTCCTGGGACCAGCCCCAGTTCCTATGGAGGCAGCAATGCTGCACTGACGTGCGCCTATGGCTGGGCTTGGGACAAGCTCGGTTCCCAATAAGCTGCTGTCACCACCACGGGGAGGGCTGGATGAAGGCATTGGAGTCTGACACAGGGCTCATTGCAGCTGTTGGCCAGTGGGGTTGGGCCGCAGGGCTGGCAGGGACGGCACGGGGTGTAGCAGGACGTGTCTGGGGCTGCAGCTGCACCTGGGAGAAACACTCAAAATGAATTAGAGCACTGGCACACGTGAGGAGCAGTTGGTCACAAGCCACAAGCCCATCACCCCACTGTGAATGTTTCAAAGGCCAGGAGGTAGAAGCTGAGTGGTGAGACAAAAAAGTTTCTTGGCCTCATCCAAACACGATACTGCAAAGTGTCACCAGGCCCAGTGGGGCTGCTGCCTGTTTCTTCAATGAAGGGCCTCCCCAGGCAAATTCCAGACAGTCTCTGAGTCAGACCTTTGCTTTTTTTTCCCTTCCCATGATAAGGAGCACCATGATCCTGGATGGAAGCGTTGGATGGAAGATCATGAATCTGCATGACCAGAAAAAATGTTGGGAGGAAAGGACTTCAGACTCACCTAGATTGCAAAGGGAAAGAAGAAAGAGAGTTAGATGACAGAGCAAGGAGTTGGACTGGCTTTTGTGGTGGCTCCAATCTGCCCCAGGGCAAGAGGTGGCTGCTGTGGAAGTGGCAATTTCCTAGGGTGCTCATGAGGAGTGGAAAACATCCCAGCTAATGACATGGGCTGGGTGGTTTTTCTCCCCAGCACTACCTGTTATTTTCCTGGTGTATGTCACACGCATTTCCTCACAGAGGCTTCTGAGTGCAGGGATTGAGAGGCTCCAGGATTTCCAGGGTAGGATTATTCTATGCCAGCAGAAGACTCAGCTCAAGTGCTGGATGGCTGCAGGGCAGGCAAGTGATGTTGGCCTGGAGCTTGCCTGTAGTGTTGCCTGTGACTATACTGAGAGGAAGGGGCCCTGCAATCCTTGGCTGCTCACCCAAGGGATTTCCTTGTGTGAGGACATACTGTGTCTCCCTTCTCTCTCTCCCTCCCTCCCCAGTGAGGATGTCACCCTGTGGAGGCTGCCTTTTGCACTCCCAAGTTCTGAGACAGCTTTTGAGAGTCCATTTTGGCCCCCACTCTGAAACGCAACAGGTGCGTGAAAGGAGGAAGTGAAAGTCCATTTCATGGCCTCCATGGAGCACTTTCATCAGTGCCACCGGCTGATCCAGAGGCTGGAGCTAGACAATATCTAGAAGGATACAGAGGTAATAATTTACATCATTCACTACATGAAACTTGTCGAAACTTTCCGAATCACAGGCAGAAAGAAGATGTAATTTTGTGACCTGAACACAGTAAGCAAACGCCACCAACACCCCCAGTGAAATACCAAATGGCAAAGCTGTTTTAGAATTATTTATGGGGAATATTTGGAAAGAGCTCAGACCTACTCAGCATCAATATTGTAAGACAGCCAGTTAGTTGCATGGTTGTTTCTTTTCTCCAGCTTTTTTTTAATGGGGGTACAGATACTGACTCATGGAACCACACCAATGGGTACAGGGTCTTGGAGAACAGTGCTGACATTTGTGTAGCTTGTTTCTCAACAGCATATGCACACCTAGAGTTTTACAATCAAACACTCAACTGCCCTGCCAGACCATTGCCTTTATCTTGACACAGACCCTGTTAAATCTCTGAGTCAGTCAGGGGACTGGGATGCCCCTGCTCAGTGAATTGACAGGCAAGTTTTTGGCAGATGAGTATATTGTGGATTTTGTGTCACTAGTCCCTAAGCCCCTATGGCTTCTTACAGTCTAGAGCAAAATGTAGCTTTGAGGTTAAAGCCATCACTTTAATAACATAACAGAGGAAAGATCTGTCTTGAGGCACTGAGGTATCCTGTGTTGGATCAGTCACAGTGTTACAGTACTACAGTGTAAATATAGACAGTAACAACCCTAAAGATACTGTGATAGTGCACCACTGTATCACTGTGTCACCAGAAACAAGCAGAAGCGGGCAACAGACACCAAGGCCCCTTTGGAGGACGCAGAAGGTGATTTATGACCAAAGAGTACAGCATGAAAATGTAAAAGCCTCCTCTGTAGATTTGGGTCATGGGCGTGCACTGGAAACACTCCTTCTCTGCTATCCTGGAAGTCCAGAGCAACTGTGGGAAAAGTTATTTTGTAAAAAGCCCTTTGGAGAACCATTTCATGGGATGGTTGAGGTTGGAAGGGGCCACCTAGTCCAATGACCCTTCTGATTCAGGGCAAATAAAACAAGTTGCCAAGAACCATGTCCTGATGGCTTTTGAAGATCTCCAAAGATGGAGACTCCAAGACTTTTCTGGACAACTTGTTTTCCAGCGCTCAGTCAGTGTCTTGATGTTCCAGACACAGCCTCCCGTGTTTCAGCCTGTAGTCATTGCCTCTGGTCCTGTCATTGGGCATCTCTGAGAAGAGTCTTCTTTGCACCTTCCCTTCAATTTTTTTATATAAAGAGTGTATCTGCTTTATGTAGCAAGGTTTTGGTAGTGAAGGGGGTCCCAGGGGTGGCTTCTGTGAGATGTCAGATGAAGACAATTCCACTGGCTCCAAGGTGGACCCGCTGCTGGTCAGAGCTGAGCTAAGCTGTGATGTTGGTACTGCTTCCCTGATATAATTTTAAGAAGAGGTAAAAAACTGCTGTGCAACAGCAGCTGGGAGAGAAGGGTGGAATAATTAGAGAAAATAGCTGTGCAGACACCAAGGTCAGTGAAGAAGGATGTGGTTCAGGAGCTGGCTCCCTGCCAAGTCTCCAAACCTTACCACAAGGAGTCCCCCCCCACCCCAAACCAAGTGAGAAGAGGGGAGAAAAAAACCAAAAGAACCGAAAACGAGAGAGAGACAAAGCAGTATATATAAAAATATATTTACACTTATATTACAGTTATGTACAGTTGAAATATATATACAATTTCACAAGGAAAAGGGAAAGGGGAAGGGAAGAACAAAAAAACCAAAATAATATATATATATATTATCCCGATCAATAGCCCAAGGTCTATCAACTAAAAGAATTAGCAAAGAAAATCTCTTACTACTCTCCTTGGGACAACGGAGAGTCCCGTTGGAGCGACTGCCGGCAGCCTCCGCCTCCCAAGGTCGACAAGGCCTTACCAGGCCTCACTCCCCAACCCGACAGACTCAACAGCAGGGAAACCTGCACCTCCAAAGCCGCCGGAAGGAAAGAGAGCGAAAGTCTTTCCTCCCTTCTTCTTATACCCCAGTTTACGTAAAAATCGTAGGGAATACCGGGTAAATCTGGGCACTTCCTTGGTTACAAGCTGGTCACCAAGGAAGGCCTAGGCCAAACTACCACATCTGGGCACTGGGGTAGAGATTTCCCTGCAACCCATGGAGCTACACAGTAGAGCAGGTATCCACCTCATGACAGAGCAGATGGATGTACCCTGAAGGAAGCTGTGACACCATGGAGATCTGGAACAGGTTCCTGGCAGGAAGTGTGGCCCTATGGAGAAAAGGCTTTGCTGGAGCAGGTTTGCTGGTAGGACCTGCGCAGGACCCACACTGGAACTCAGTCTGTTCTTGAAAGGTTGCACCCTGTGGAAAGGATCAGTGCTGGAGCAGTTTGTGAAGAACTGCAGCCTGTGGGAAGGTCTCGTGTTAGAGAAGTTTGTAAAGGAATGTTCCCATGCTAGAGTTGGGAAAGAGCATGAGGAGGAAGGAGCAGCAGAGGCAACAAACACGCTGCAACAACTTGTTCCCCTGTGCCACTCAGTGGGAGAAGGTAGAGAAGTCAGGAGTGAGGCTGAGATTAGGAAGAAGGGAGGGGTGGGAAGAATGTGGTTTTAGATTTGTCCTTATTTTATATTATCCTGCTCTGATTTTGATTAGAAATAAATTTAATTATTTTCCCGGAGTCTACTTTCCACATAATGGTAAGTCTAGGTGATCTCTCACTGTCCTTCTCTCAACCCATGAGCCCTTTGTCATATTTTCTCCCCCTGTCTAGTTGTGGAGGGCAGTGGTAGAGCATCTTGGTGGGCATATGGCAGCCAACCTGTCTTCAGTCCAGCACCAGGATTGGAGGTCTTGGAGGTTGTTGAACAATGTTGCCAGGGGCTTTAGCAGGGGGGACATCTGCCACGGTAGCAGCTGGTGATGCAGGAGAGGTCAAAGCCCCCGGAGTTGATGGGCACTCCGTCAGAGCTGAGGATGCTGCCAACGGCA
Organism: Neopelma chrysocephalum; assembly: GCF_003984885.1. NCBI lineage: Eukaryota > Metazoa > Chordata > Aves > Passeriformes > Pipridae > Neopelma > Neopelma chrysocephalum. Next base: position 7,429 of record NW_020922878.1, read on the forward strand.
GCGGAGGTGGAGGATCCCACCACGGTGTTCTGTGGGAAGGAGCTGAGGATGGGCCCGGGCAGGGTCACCACCACAGCAGAGGGCTGGATGGCAACAGTGGAGCTCTGGCACTGCCTGACACAGCACTCATTGCAGCTGTTGGCCAGCGGGGTGGGGCCGCAGGGACAGCTCTGTACAGGACATGTCTTGGGGCACAAAGGGCACCTGGAGAGAGAGCAGGGAGGAAGCAAAAAATGGGGATGTGTGAGGAGCAGCTTGTCACCACACCATGAGGGAGACAAGACACAAGACAGGCCAGGAGGTGGAGGCTGTGCAGAGATGTACGAGGGCTTGTTGCCCTCATTCTGCCAGGACCCAAAAGGATCCACCAACTCCTATGCAGCTACTGCTCAGCCCTCGAGTGCAGATGCCACCTGCACACGAGTCCCAACCTCTCTCCATTTCTGACCTTCTCCCTACTTCACTCTCCCATGACAAGCAATCCCAAGAGCCATCCTAGAAGAGAGCTGGAATCAATTGAGAGGTCCATGGAGGTGAGATCTCCTTTAGAGAAAGCAGAGAAGGAGAAGGGGCTTCAGACTTACCTGATTCCTGAGGAGAAGGAGGCAAGAGAAGTGGAGAAGCTGAGCAGGCATTTATTATGGACCTTTACTTCCCCAAGCTGCCAGAGGCATCCCTGGCAGACATGATCATTTTCTGAGAAACTCATCTTGATTGCAAAACATCCCATTTAATATGCAAAACATCCCATTTAATTCTATGGTTTGTGGCTTGGCTTCCTGAATGTCTGTGTTTCATTTCCTGCTTTGTTTCAGGCACATTTCCCTGTGAACGCTTTTGTTTGTTTGTTTGTTTTTTGTGACAAGATGAGAGGCCCAAGCTTTTCTGGAGCAAAACACATCAGTGTAGGCAGATGACTCAGAGGACTCATCTCACATGCTGGAAGAGTCTAATAAAAGCAAATTATGTCAGTCTGGATCACTCCTTTGGGGGTCTTTGGTGCTCCTGTTGGCAATAGTGGCTCCTGGATTTTGCTCTATCCTGCCTAAAAATGAACCCAGAAAAATTCTGCTCAACTGTTTCTCATACTTCTTTTCTTCTGCACCAGGGAGAAGTCTGTGAGGCCCCTGCCTTGTTCTCCTCAGAATGCTCTAGTCCTGCCACTATCATCTCCAGTTGTCTACTGAAGAGGCCACAGTTCACTGTGATTCTTTCACAGAATATTCTGAGTTGGAAGGGATCCACAAGGATCACAGAGTCCAACTCTTAGCCCTGCACAGCACATCACCAAGAGTCACACCATGTGCCTGCGAGTATCATCCAAACACTTATTGAACTCTGTCAGACTTGAGGCTGTGCCCAACCATCCTGTGGGGGAAGAATCTTTTTCTGATATCCAAACTAAACCTGCCTGACACAACTGCAAGCCATTCCCTGGGATCCTGTCCCTGGTCCCCACAGAGCAGAGCTCAGTCCCTGCCCCTCCTCTTGCCCCTCCCCGGGAAGTTGTGCCTGCAGTGAGGTCTCCCCTCAGTCTCCTCTCCTCCAGCTGAACACCCCAAGTACCCTCAGTGTCCTCACACAGCTTCCCCTCAAGGTCCTTCCCCATCTTGGTTGCCCTCCTTTGGACACTCTCTAATGGCTCAATCTCTCCCTTCCATTGTGTCCCCCCAAACTGCCCCAATATTGAGGTGAGGCTGGCCCAGGGCAGAGCAGAGCGGGACAATCCCCTCCCTGGCCCAGCCAGTGATTCTGGGCCTGATGCCCCCAGGACAGGGTTGGCCCTCCTGGCTGCCAGGGCACTGCTGACTCAGGGCCACCCACCAGGACCCCCAGGGCCCTTTCCCGGCACTGTTTTCCGGCATCTCATTCCCACTCTGTCCATAGGTCTGGGGTTACCACATCCCAGGGGAAGATCCTGGCACTTCCTCTTGTTGAACTTCCTATGCTTGGTGATTCCCAGCCCTCTGATCTGTTGAAATCTCTCTGCAGGGCCTCCCTGTCTTTGAGAGAGTCAACAACTTTTACTGTTTATTATTTGTCTGTTAATATACTGTCATCTGCAAGCTTGCTCAGTGTCCCTTCCAGTCCTGTGTCCAAACCATTGATGGAGATGTTGGAGAGCACAGGGCCCAAGATGGAACCCTGTGGAGCCCCACTAGTGACAGATGCCAGTCTGATGTCACCCCAGTCGCTGTCACCCTCTGTGCTCAACCCATGAGCCAATTCTCACCCAGCACAGGATGTGTTTATCCAGCTCTGAGCTGGACAGTTTGTCCAGAAGGATCCTGGGAGAGACAGTATTAAAAGCTTTACTGAAACCCAACAAGATTACATCAAAGGGCTTCCACTGATCAACAAGGTGGGTCACCTTGTAGAATGAAATCAGATTTGACAAACAGGACTTTCCTGTCAGGAAGCTGTGCTGTCTGTGACTTTCTGTGTCCTGTGTGCAGCTGGGATTGTGTGAATGTACATGGGTGCAAAAATTTGTGCATGATTCCATTCTGATGTGCACAAGTGTGTATGTATATGTGTCCCTCCTCATGAGGGATTGCTCTGCTCATGGCAGTGTCACTCTCCACTGCTCTGTCAATAAGCTCCACAGAGCAGCCAGAGTCAGGGGGAACTTCAGTGCAGCTGAACGAGAGAACAAACCTGGCAGAGAATTGTCCTCACCACAGGCACTGAAATGCAACCTTCTGTATCTTCAGTCCTCCTTTTCCTACTCCTCCAAAGCTCACAATCTGCTGCTGCTGATTCCAGGACCCAACAAGGATGTTTTCACACTGGTTTGGACCCTTAGATTAATTCAGTGTAAACAATATTGGGAATGCTAAGCATGGCTTGCAGTCCCCGCTCCCTGCTTCTTCAGACCAGGACATGGCTCTCCCCCAATCTAGGGACTTCAAAAGTGTGAGTTTTGTTCTGTGGACAGTGAGAAAGGCTGAGAAGTTCTGCCAGATTCATCCAGGCTATGCCTGAGTGAGTTTGCATTCGCTGCAGTGTCAGTGCTGTCTGGTGTGAGACGAGTCCCTGCCTCGTGTCCAAGCCAATGCCAAATGTACCAGTGCAGCCCATCAGCCTGGTGCTGTGTCAGGCAGAGGCTGAGACCTTGGAATCAACATGTCCTGAGCTAAAGGAACACGGCATAGGGAAAAGAAAGTGCTCAATAGATATTTGTGCTCACTTTTTATTGGGTCGTGGAGGGAAGAGGAAGATGGAGTAGAAGCCATGGTCCAACATGAAGGCTGTTCCTCAAATTCCAACTCCTGATATTCTGCAGAGCAGATTATGTCCAAAACCCTCACACCCACCCCCCCAGTGCAACTCCGGTCATAGCAAGAGGAACACTCTTCCTGAAGAGCTCATGGGGCTGCTAATGCTTCAGGGTCTCCCAATTTCCTGGGAATTTGTGGGGAGAGACACATCAAAACAAGGCTTGATGGTGTCTGGAAGCAGAGCAGCCAGGGATGTCTTCCTCAGCTCCAAGGGATGGTTCCCTAAAGATCTGCGCCTCCACAGTGCCCCAAAAGGCCATTCCTCTGTGAATAGGTAAGGGTCTGCTTATATGCTCAGCCCCTTCCACCACTGAGCAACACCTTTCTCCTTTGGCATTCAGGAGTATAACCAGAGGAAAGAACCACATGGAGGCCAGACTTGAATGCAGCAGAACTTTATTGAAAAAAAAGACAGAAACAAAGTTACTGCAAGCGGAGATCAGCGATGCAGGGAGTACCAAGGGCAGCAGAGAGTCTATGTTCCTTGGCTGTGGAGTAGTTCCTGCATGATGTTTGTCTACCTGTCCCAAAAAGGGGGGAGAAAACAGATGGTCCCCACCAATCTGGCCTTTGGGGAACATCGCAGCACCGATGCAAACAATGAAAAGGAATAGAAAGGCAAGTCCGGTCAGCTATCCTGAAAACAGCACCCAAAGCCTAGATCTTCTGCCTTACACCATGTTCTGAATTCTTCAAGATCTCTCATCAGGGCTTTCCCAGTATCTTTAGCAGGGGAGGCCCCTCCTGCCACCATAGCGCCTGGTGATGCA
>NW_020922878.1:11489-21289 GCF_003984885.1 Neopelma chrysocephalum
GTGAGTGGGTGAAGAGCAGCCTGGTTATCCCATCACAAAACAGCAAAGGCCACCAATGAGTGGGAAGCTGGAGACTGTGCCAGCAGCCACACAGTCTTCATTGCCTCATCTGGCCAGGGCGCTACTAAGAGCAGCCTGGCCCAAGGAAGCAAAGCTCTCTTCTGGTGCAAAAACCAAAAGCCACGACAGTCGTGTCCCAGCCTCTCTCTGTGCCAACCTCCTCCCCACTTTCATCTCTCATGAAAAAGCACTCCAAACCCCAAATCTGAGAGAGCCAAAATCAGCTGAGACGTCCATCAAGTGATGGAGACCTCTGTTTGGAAGAGGAGGAGAAGGAGCTTCACACTCACCTGGTTCCCCAGCAGAAGGAGGCAAGAGAAGTGGATGAGAGAGCAGGGACTGGGGCTGCCTTTTATACCTGCCCTTCACTGCCTCAGGACCAGGGGCAGCCTTTCCAGAGGTAACAATTTCCCCACAAGCTCATCTTACATGCAAACCAGCCCAGCTAATGATATGGGCTGTGCTTTCATTTCCTGCACTGCTGCCTTTTCATTTCCAGGTTTGTTCCATGCCCATTTCCCAATGAAGGCTTCTTCTGATCCCTGGGATTAAAGGCCCCAGGATTTCTAAAGCAGGAATGCAGCACTGCAGGTGGAAGATTCAGTTTATGTGCTGGATGGGACCAGAGCAGGCAAGTGATCCTATCCTCATCACTCTGGTGGGGTTGTTTGAATTGCTGTTCTAAAGAAGAAGTTCCAGGAATCCTCAGCTGGATGTCCAAGGACTCCTTTTCATGAGGATGTGTCCTAAACTTCTCTTTCCCTCCCTACGGTCACTTCTTCCCTCTCCGTGTCCATGGACTGTGCTGCTGGCTCCAACCTTTGTCACTCTGCCCTCAGGAAAAATTTCTGGCTGATTTTGACTCATCCCTTCTCTGTGCAGCCTGTGAGTACACAAACAATCCCCTGAGCTTGCGTGGGGCCTTGTTCTTCCCCACAATGCTTCTGCCCTGCCTTGGTTGTCCCCAGGTGTCCTCAGCAGAGTCCACCGTGTGTTGTGTTCCTACAACACTGACTTTTACAGGGTAGAGAGGTGGGCCCATGCAAAGCTCATGAAGCTCAACAAGTCCAAGTGTAAGGTCCTGAATGTTGGTTGGACCACTCCCAAGCACAGGCTGGGTGATGAGTGGACTGAGAGTAGCCCTGCCAAGAAGGACTTGGGGGTACTGGTGGATGAGAGGCTGGACATGATGTGAATGTTGTTTGCAGCCCTGGAAGCCAATTGTATCCCAGGCTGCATTAAAAGAAGAGTCACTACCAGGTCAAGGGAGGTGACTCTTTCCCTCTACTCTTCTCTTGTGAGACCCCAGCTGGAGTGCTGTGTCCAGTTCTGAGGCCCCCAACATAAGAGGGATGTGGAGCTCCTGGAGCAAGCCCAGAGAAGACCATAAAGACACTCAAAGGGCTGGAGCCTCTCTGCTCTGGAGACAGGCTGGGAGAGCTGGCAGTGTTCACCTGGAGAAGGCCCTAGGGACAACTTAAAGCCCCTTCCACTACCTAAATGAGCTCCAAGAGAGCTGGAGAGGGACTTTTTACAAGGGCATGGAGTGACAGGACAAGGAAGAATGTCTTCACACTGAAAGAGGATAGATTCATATTACTTATTAAGAAGAAATTCTTCCCTGTGAAGGTGGTGAGGCCCTGGCACAGGTTGTCCAGAGAAGCTGTGGATACCCCATCCCTGGAAGTGCCACACTGGCCACAACCTGGCCAGTCAAGGCCAGGTTGGATGGGGCTTTGAGGAACCTGGTCTAGTGGAAGGTGTCCCTGCCTATGTGGCAGGGTTGGAACTGATTATCGTTTAGGTGCCTTCAAACCCAAGCCATTAAATGATCCTGTGATTCCATGAAATTTGAGAGGTGGTCTGGGGAGCGATTCCCTCTGTGCCACCACTTACATGTAGCTCTGATCTCAGCCTGCCCAGCAGTGGCACCTGGGGGCAGTGGGGAGGCAGGGCTGGGCTGGGCTGGCCTTCTGCTTCCCCAACCTGTGCTGCTGTGAAACAAATACGCGACTTTTACGGCTGCTTCTAGATCCAGGGATTTTGATGATTAAAACTGTCCAAGAAACCTAACTTGGTGCAGATCCATTGGAAGGCTACACCATAAACAAGCCAAACCACCCTTGTCAATGTCCTCTGCTTAAAATAGGTAGTAAACTGGAGTACTCAGGGCAAGTAACCTACAGCTCTTCTTCCTGTTCCCTTTCCATGGGCCTCCACTGATGGCCACAGATGGGGAATGAGGCCTTTGGTAGGCCTTTGCTTTTATGGTTTTGCCATGTGGTCACAGTAGCCCAAGAATTGAAGAGCCCTTCCTTGCCCTGCATCAACAAGTGGAAAACAGTCACCAGCCAGACTCTGGACAACATTCTTCCTGCACTCATCCACTGCCAGAGAGAGGTCTCACTCTTTTTCATGTCTTTTCTTCTTCTCAGGGAAATCCCCAGAGCTGGAGGGAGCTCCTGTGTTCCTGAGTCCATGCTAGTTTTTCTGTCCAACAGCTGATAACCATATCTCAGTGATCTTTCTTCCTCCCATGAACAAAAGGAAGGGTTCTGGGGACCCATTCTCAGGCACAGCATTGCTTATGGAAGCTCAGCTTAGGGGTGCTGGCTTTCCAGCTGGATCCCACTCTTTGAATTGGAGTCTGTTGCAGATGAAACATCACCCACTTCACTTGAGAAACCTAAGGGTACTTGTTTGTTTTCCTGCTGCTGTTCCAGGTGGTCTGCCTCTCCCAGGTGATGTAGGTCTGCTCTGACAGCCCTCTTTGAGGCTTTGCGTGCCTCTGTTTATCTCAGAGAGCTCCAGGCAGTGCTGATGAGAAATTCACAGCATCTCTCAGTGTCCTGCACTCTGCTGTGTCTCGGATTTCTTGGGCATTCCAGCTCTAGCTTTTTGTTGCTCTCAGGGCTGCAGAGGGCTTCAACACTCCACAGACACAATTCTCCCCAAACTGCATCATTCCCAGGCAGGAATGACAAGCAGTTATATCTACCTGAGGATAAATCCAATCTCAGGCTTTTTCTGCAGCCTCAGTGGGCTGTGCCAGGGATTTTCCCAAATGCCACTGGGAAAAGAGAGCCCAGCTGACAAGGGTGGGACTCAGCCTGTCCTTGGGAAGTGGTGCCTGGGCCTGGGTGCAGGCCAAAGAGCCAAGTGCCCAGGCGGATCCAGGAGGTTGGTGAATCTCCCTAGAAGTGCCATTGCTTCTAGAAGGGAGGAGTAGATGTTCAGTTCAGACTCAGTCATCTCAGCTGGGGAGTTCCACGCTCAGGTGAAATCAATCCCACACGCTCCATAAAGGCGTGTCTGTCATGCTGATGCCTCCTCTTTATGAAGTGGCCACATGGACTCTTCACAGTCAGTGTGCAGAAAGAAAAGCTTTGAGAACATGACTAATCTGTTCTGAAATGAAAATTGGGAGGGAAAAAGCAAGTGGCCTTTGGAAGTGCTAATATCTTCCCATTGAGTGCGAAGGGAGACTTGTTTCCCAGCCAGCCTTCCAAAGCTCTGCAGTCTGAGCACTTTGCCATGACATTACAGTTTTTCCACAACAAAGCCCAAAATGGGCTGTTAAAAATGATGTGGGTTTTAGATGTGGAAATGATCTGACCCAGCCAGTGTGAAGCACACCATTTTGCATATTTTTAATTAAAATTAAAAGAGTAGATTCAGATACTAAGGAGAGGAAAGAAGAGTGATTATGTAAAATTTGTTTACAGTCTTATGCTAGGAATAATGACTGCAGGTAGAGATATTAGACATTGTCAAATTTTATCTTGAATCAGAGTACGATCCAATGAAATAGCTGCAAAAATGGGGCATAGATACATCCAGAAAACATCAGACTAAATGGAGAAACACATCTATTTCCTAAACAGTGAGCCAGTTGCTGGGATTTCTTTAGGGGATTCAGACAAACCCTGACAAGATGAAGCACTTGGCAAACCAGAATGGAAACCTGTGTCAGGACCACTCCTCCAGCTCTGTTAGCTTATGGATGGGGCTTGTGACCCTTTCCAAGCACTGCTCTTTAAAGCACTGGGAGGCATTCTGGATTCACCCCAGAAGGAACAGAGGGTGGTGGGAGCCGTAGAATTGAGGCTCAGCCCAACTTGAGCTGGCTGTGAGTGAGATGAGCTGGGGAACTGGAGGCTTCTCACTGCCTGGGGTGCCCACACACACTTACACTCTGTGAGGATCCTCTGCAGAGCAGAAGTCAGGGGAGGGAAGGGATCAATCTGTTTGCTCACACTGGGGCCTTTTGAAAAGCCACTTCACTTCTTCTGGAAAACCCGTCCCAGAGCTTGCTTCACTTCTTTGTTTCTGAGTGTGTAAATGAAGGGGTTTAACAAAGGAGTTACCACCGTGTTAAAGGTATTCACGAGTTTGTTCAGATCCAGGGAGTTCTGGGCTGATGGTTTGACGTAGAGGAACATGGTGGAGCCAAACCAGATGGTGACGACACTGAGATGGGCAGAGCAGGTGGAAAAGGCTTTTTTCCGGCCATGGACTGACTGGATCCTCAGGATGGAAGAGATGATGTACATGTAGGAGACCAGGGTGACCACACAGGAAGCCACCACAACAATTATGGAGACCAGGAACGTTGCCAGCTCCACGGGCCATGTATCACTGCAGGAGAGGGCAAGGCAGGAATCTATATCACAGAGAAAATGATTGATGACATCTGGTCCACAGAAAGTCAGCCTGGATGTCAGAAAGGCCAGCAGGGAGATGGCCAGAAAGCCTCCCAGCCAGGAGCTGAGCACCAGCCGAGTGGAGAGGCCACTGTTCATGAGGGAGCTGTATCTCAAGGGGTAGCATATGGCTAAGTAGCGATCATAGGCCATGACAGACAGTAGAAAACACTCAGTGGAGCCTAGAGAGAGAAGAAAGAACAACTGGAGGATGCAGACCCTGAAGGAAATGGTCTGGCTAGTCCCCAGCATGACTCCTATGGCTTTGGGAACAACACCCGTAGTGTACCAGATCTCCAGAAAGGAGAGATTGCTGAGGAAAAAGTACATTGGGGTGTGTAGGTTGCTGCTTATCCACACAAGGCCTATGATGGACGCGTTGCCTATTACTGTCAGGGAGTACATCAGTGCAAACACCACCACAAGGGACACTCGGGAATGCCACGTGCCTGGGAAGCCAAGAAGGATGAATTCTTCCACATTTGTCCCATTTGCCATGTCCTTCCATCTGTTGAGGTCCATCTGCAAAGAAAGAAAAGTTTCTCTGAGAGTTTGCTTGCCTGTGCTGGCTCTTCAGATGCTACTGGTAATGAAACAAAACCACCATCCCTGAAAATGCACAGTATGTGAAAATGGCATCTATCCTCAGTTAAAATTGTCAGGGAAATCCTCTTCTGCTAAAACATGTTTGGACAACTAGATCTGATCCCGAAAATCAGGCCTACACCAGCAAATGAACATTTGGAGAATTATTTGTCGGATCAGGTACCTAATCTAGAAGATAGTGAATGTAGTCACTTCTGTGAGATAAGAATCCAACGTAGGAAAGTATGGACAGCAGGCTGAGGCTCTGCAGCCATAGGAAAAGCCTTTGCAAGTCAGATTTCTGCTGACCAAGTTGAAATATCTAACAGGAAATACTGTTCAAGGACTCCTGGTCCTGTATATTTGCTTTCTTCCAGGTCTCAGCACAGGAAGCTTTGGTAAATATCTCTATGTCCTCCACAGATCTCTGCTTCTCAGCAGAGCTGCTAGAGGTAGGATTCACCTCTGTAATTTTGCCATCCCAGGGTCAGGGGAAGGATTTCTACTGACCAAGCTGAAATATCTATGGAGAAATACTCTTAGCTCCTCAGCTTACCCTCCTTCTTTCTCCATGGACAGAGAAAAGGCATGAGTGACACATGGCTCATTTTGCCTCATATACAGGATAAAAGCCATCTAGAAGTGCCAGGTTGTCTCTGAGGTCTAAGGCAGGAGTTTGGTGAGCACCTTAGATGGATGTCGCACATCTCAACTTGTACAGAGGTATTCCAAGCCTCAGTGATTGAAGGCAAAATCCTCTGAGGGGAATCCCATTTAAGGGAGCTCTGCTGAACTGCAGGATATAATCTATATCCTCCCTGCAGACAAGGCAGGATTCTTCATCAGTTGTCTAGGGGAGAACATATGTCATTCTCAGGTGGTTGTGTAAGACAATGTTGCTGAAACAGCATTTAAAGGATCTCTTTCTCTCCTATCTTCCTCCCAGAAATCTCATGTATTTAAAGGGTAGAGAAATCCTCCTTAATCCAGCTCTCCTTAAACATGCAAGGCAGTGGAAGTCTATACTAGATGTCTTGGGCAGGCTTTACTCACCACAGCTGCCAATGGAAGTGATCCAAATGACATCTTTTCATGCACCATCCTCCCGAGGAAGCCATGGTCCCCTTGGCTAAAGGAGAGCATTGGAGACAGGTAGATTTACTGGGGGAACTCTGGGTTCAGTGATGTTAGGAGATGAATGGAGGAGCAGCTCTCACCTTGCTGACTCACTTCAAGCTCTACACAACTGCCTGACTGAGTTTCGTCTCCATCCACCTGGTAGGAACTGACAGCTTGTGCTCCTGATCTTTTCCCTCTCACAGCCCCCACTGCACTTTCACAAAGGGAGCTTTGTGTGCACACACAGAGTGTAAACTCTCTTCAGTTTAGCTTCATATGGTGAGATCATACCCCAGAGAGTTGCCAGCATCATTAGCATGAGAACATCCCCACACCCTCCTCATTAACACACTGAAGCTTGAGCTGGCCACACCTGGGAGACGGTTCTCTGTTTTCCTTCTATGTGCCACAGAGAGTTTGACCTTTGGGAGGCCTTAGGGGCTCGTCACAGATGGATAGTACTCTCTCTTCCTCAGGCCAATTAAAGAACAGCAGTGCAATTCCCTAAGTGCCTATTTGCTGGGTATTTGCTTCCTGCCTGCAGCTGTGGTATGAGAACCTTGTCAGGAACTCAGTTCTCTCTTGTGTATCCATTTGCTGACATGCAGATGTCTGGAATAGTCATGTCCCAAGAGACTGGAAGTGTCAAGTATTTGGTGATGGATACTAAGGTGGTCGTGAAACCTCCAGGGTGGGAGATAACTAAAGGCAACTATGGACACATGAATACAGAGGCTGTAAGGGATTAACCTACCTCATTTCAGAGCCTCTAAATGCAGTTAAGGCCTATATCTTCAGTCTTAATTGAAGTGAAGAACTAAGCAAAGATCTCAGTTCAAAGTCAGACAAAACTTTAGTAGAGGAAAATTGATTTCCTCTGCCTCCAGATAAGGTGTCTCCAGTTGAGGTCCTTGTCTTTGCTCCATTAATCATCAGTGGAGAGAAATAGGCACTCTCAAGCCTCAGTTCAGCCCTTACAAAATATGCTGTCTCCCACAGTTCAGGCAATCCAGGCCTTACAGACACCTGTTTTTCTTCTGTTGACACTCAAGATAAGCTCAACAGCTAGCTTAGACTGCACTCACACACAGACACACACACGGCTCATCCCTTAGGTGTCTGGAGTCACCTCCAGAGAGAGGCTCCCTACACTGTCCAAGGCCACCACACAGGTGTTGGACTTGACATTTTCTGCAATTCCTGTGTCCCAGGCTTCAGTGAGGTTGAGACAAAACTGACTTGTACTTGGTGTAACGTAGAGCTGCAGCTAATGAGAGTAATATGCTCAGCTTGAGCCTGTTTGCTGACCATGAAACCGTGTCCCTGCTCTCTATGTGCCCTATCCATGGACATGGGTGTGGGGTTGGAGGCCATGGGATGGAGGTGTTGGAGGCTCTGCCAGGACAGCCTGTGGGTTCACTTGTGATCCCTGATGAAGCAACCCACGCACACGTGACCAGGTTTGGGGGCCCTGCTGTGAGTTTATTCCAGTTGGGGAGTTCAGAGGCCATCACTGGTTGACTGCAGGATCTGTGTCCCCAGGAAGAGGATTCCTGCCATTTCCTGTGCACATCTGCTTTGGGCTGGCATAAGTCCCGTGGGCGAGCTGATGTCTCTGCTGACTGTGGAAAAAGTCTATGGAATCTGTTAGGGAAAGTCCTGAGGAGGACCACGAAAATGATCAGAGGGTTGGAACACATCTCCTGTGAAGAAAGGCTGAGAGAAGTGGGGTTGTTCAGTCTGGAGAGGAGAAGACTCTGGGGATGCCTTGTTGTGGCATTTCAGTGTTTTGTAGGGGGCTTATAAGAAAGATGGAGAGAGACGTTTAACAGTAGTGACAGGAGAAGTGGTTTTCAATGAAAGGAGGGTAGATTTAGATTAGATTAGGTTAGATTGGATTGGATTGAATTGGATTGGATTGGATTAGACAGAATCAAGAAATTTTTTAGGATGAGAATGGTGAAATATTAGAAGAATTTGCCCAGAGAGGTGGATGCCTCATAATTAGGAGTGTACAAGGTCAGGTTAGGTGGAGCTTTGACCAGGCGATTCAATGACAAATTGACAGATGTCCCTGTCCATGACAAGGGGGTTGGCCTAGATGGTCTTTCAAGGTCTCTTACAACCCAATCATTTTATGATTCTATGATTCTATAAATGGTGCCAGTAGCAAAGATGGTTTGGTGCGGTCCTTTCCTCCAAGGCAGGGAGTTTGGGCTCAAAGAGCTTCTACATGGGGATATTGTTGAAATCCAAGTTGGTCCCACAGGGCTGGATGGGTGTATCCCCTGAAGGGATCTGGATCCATTTCAGTGTCAACTCCATAATTACCTTTGCTTACACAGAGTGAGATGCAAAGTCCGGCACAGAAGTCAGAAAATAATTCTTCTCCCTTGAGAGTTCATCTGAGCTCCTGCTTGGCAGGAATGGGCTGCAGCAGCACTCAGCAGCTTTGGCTTCTGTCCCCAAAGGACCCTCTTGGAGCATTCAACTGATCCTGCTGGTCCTGCTGGTCAGTGTTTGACACAGTGAAGCAAGAGCATTTTGGCAAATGTCTGCCAAACTCAGAAGGAGAAGCTAGAAGTGGGAATGGAGGGGTAGGTCTATCAGAGCCTGAAGAGCCAGGATGGAACAAGGGGTGGAAGAGGTAAGTACAGCATGCCAGGAGGGGCTCTCACACTTCCCCTCTGGCACACGTGGTGCTGTAGTTACATGTCTGCTACACAGCTCCTGTTCAACAAGAGGAGGCAGATGGTGCCTTCTTCAGGCAGTTGGGGGGAATCTCACAGTCACAGGCCCTGTTACCTGTGGGTGACTTTTACCAGCTCAGTATTTGCTGTGGGGGCGAAATGACTGTGCTCAAACAAAGTAGGATATGTCTGGAGCATATGGAAGACAATTTTTTGATGCAGATTATCTGTGAATGCAGGGACTCTGTTTACTTGCCAGTCATTTTTACCCCAGAAGGGGATCTACTCAGGGCACCTCTTGAAGACAGCCAAAGAATCATAGTAAATATAAATGGAGTCAGAACTTTTAGATTCATGGTTAAAAACACTCCAAACTGCTACCAATTCTCCCACTTGTGCATAAGCTTTTCCTTCCGTTATTATCCTGTCTCCTTTATTTACTTGTAAAGCTACAGCACAATATTTCCAGACTTTACCTCCCAGCCTGTACTGGTGCCCCTCCACCATTCTTACAAGCACGTGCCCTGGAGGACAATTCAGGAGTCCCCAGCAAAGGAGGGATGTGAGGGAAGAGATGATGGCGGGGAAAGGAGCTCCTGGCCTGTCAATGTTGAGCTCCCCGATAGCAACCCGCTCCTCTGCC
>NW_020922879.1:0-1489 GCF_003984885.1 Neopelma chrysocephalum
ACTTTTCTTGGAGGGAGAAGAGATTGGATCCATTGTAAATCCTGGTTGATCACAGGAGAGAGAGTTAGGATTGTGTATAGAATGTATTCGAATATTTCTTTGTGTCCTAATTGGAATAGAATTCCCTTCCCCCCATCTTGAGTCTTGTGTTGTGTCTGGAAAAGCCCTCTCCCACTGGGGTGAGTTGTGGGAGGGGGGCTTGGACTAAAGAATTGGATGTTTAGGGGTCTCAAGCCACCCCAGGGGGCTATTCTGGAATGGAGAGGATAGGCCGGAATGGGTAGGATAACAAAGTGGCCCAAAGCACACGGGTTGGTCTGCACTGTGCTGGTGTGGGGGGTTGGTTCTTTGGTCGCCAGGGGCTATTCCGGAATGGAGACGATAGTCCGTGACATCACAAAGGGGCCCATGGCACACAGGTGGGGCTTCACTTTGGGGTTGTAGGACGTTGGTTCTTTGGTTGCTAAGGCCCATTCCGGAATGGAGAGGATAGGCCGTGACATCACCAAGGGGTCCATGACACATGGGTGGGGCTGCATTTCAGGGTGGTGAGGCGTTGGCTCTTTGGTTGCCAGGGGCTATTCCGGAATGGAGAGGATAGGCCGTGACATCACAAAAGGGCCCAAAGCACATGGGTTGGTCTGCACTCTGCTGGTGTAGGGTGTTGGTTCTTTGGTTGCCAAGGCCCATTCCGGAATGGAGAGGATAGGCCGTGACATCCCAAAGGCGCCCATGGAACACGAGTGGGGCTGCACTGTGCTGGTGTGAGGTGTTGGTTCTTTGGTCACCAGGGGCTATTCCGGAATGGAGAGGATAGGCTGTGACATCCCAAAGGAGTCTTTGGCACACGGATGGGGTTGAACTGTCCCATGGTGGGGGCTTGGTTCTTTGGTTTCCGGGGGTGTGGTGGGGCAAAAAGGTGTTTTTTCCCCCTGGAGTTCAAAAAATGGGAACCCCCGAGGGGGTGGTGTCTCTCCTGATGTTGACCCAATCAGCGCCCCGGCCAAATTCAAACCTATCACACCAGAGCGTAGAAGAAGGGGGCTGAGGTAGTTGGAGAAGAAGTGGTCATGTTCTGAGAGCACGAGGGGAGAAGGGGCAGGAGCCCCGCTGAGGACCACACCCCCTCAGCCCCCCGTCTGGGGTCCTAGAAACTCGGAAACAGTGTTCAACTGGACCCAGGTCTGGGACTGAAAAAGCTGGGAGTTCTTCTCCACTGGGAGTGGGCAGCAGAAGACGGAAAGGCGGCAGCAGAGACAGCACTGAGCAGAGGCTCTGGCTGAAAGCCAAGAGATAAGAAGCAGCAAAGACGGCCTGCAGCCAAGCAGGAAGACACAGAGATGGCTAATGGAGAGAGAGAGAGAGAGAACTAAGCTCTGCAGAGACAGTTTTGGGGGTAAGAACTGAATCAAAGTCCCCAAAACCCCTCTGAGAGCCCTCCGAGGAGGAGGCGGTGGACTCCTACTTGATGGAAGTCCTAAAATGCAGC
>NW_020922880.1:0-2427 GCF_003984885.1 Neopelma chrysocephalum
GGGGGGGACATGGTCACCGAGGGGGACAGGGGGACATGGCCATCGCCTTGGCTGTGAGTGGGGGGCACGGGGGGGCACTGGGGGCACACTGGGGGGACACGGGGGGGACACTGGGGGACACAGTCACTGAGGGGGACATGGCCATCGCCATGGCTGTGAGTGGGGGGGCACGGGGGGGGCACTGGGGGGACACTGGGGGGGAGGCACGGGAGGGGAGGGCCCCCCACAGAGGTGGGGGCATCTTGGGGAGGGGGCTCTGAGGGGGCATCCAGGGGATTGGGGGGGGTCTGGGCTAAGGGGAGCCCTGACAGACCTGGGGGAGAGGGGGGCACCATGGGGGGCACGTGGGGGGAACCGCAGGGGGGGGGCACAGTCCCAGAGGGGTGCAAGGGGCAGATGGGGGGGGGCCGTGGCTGTGCTGTCGCTCACCCTGCCGGGGGTCAGGAACCCGCTGCCCCCCCATAGCCCCTCCTTTACCCCCCCATGCCCCCCCCCCGTGCCCCCCCAGCTGAACGGCGGCATCGGCATCATCCACCACAACTGCACCCCCGAG
This sequence comes from Neopelma chrysocephalum, assembly GCF_003984885.1. Lineage (NCBI taxonomy): Eukaryota > Metazoa > Chordata > Aves > Passeriformes > Pipridae > Neopelma > Neopelma chrysocephalum. The sequence goes on from NW_020922880.1 coordinate 554, forward strand.
TTCCAGGCCAGCGAGGTGCGCAAGGTGAAGGTAAGGGGGGGGTCCCCACCCTGTGACATCCCCCTCGGACCCCCCTGTCCCCCTGTTCCTTGGGGGGAACACCCTGCTGCCACCGGTGACCAGCAACGATGAGCTGGGGGCCGTCACCGGGCCCGTCCTTGGGGTCCCCCCTCACCCCCTGTTCCTTGGGGTCCCCCCTCGTCCCCTGTTCCTGGGGGTGCCCCCCGTCCCCTGTTCCTGGGGGTCGCCCCTCGTCCCCCTGTTCCTGGGGGTGCCCCCTCGTCCCCCTGTTCCTTGGGGTCCCCCCTCACCCCCTGTTCCTGGGGGTGCCCCCTCACCCCCTGTTCCTTGGGGTCCCCCCTCGTCCCCCTGTTCCTGGGGGTGCCCCCCATCCCCCTGTTCCTGGGGGTCCCCCCTCGTCCCCCTGTTCCTGGGGGTCCCCCCTCGTCCCCCTGTTCCTGGGGGTGTCCCACCTCGTCCCCTGTTCCTGGGGGTGTCCCACCTCGTCCCCTGTTCCTTGGGGTCCCCTCTCACCCCCTGTTCCTGGGGTGCCCCCTCACCCCCTGTTCCTTGGGGTCCCCCCTCCTCCCCTGTTCCTGGGGGTGCCCCCTGTCCCCCTGTTCCTGGGGGTGCCCCCCATCCCCTATTCCTGGGGGTCCCCCCTCGCCCCCTGTTCCTGGGGGTCCCCCCCCGTCCCCCTGTTCCTTGGGGTCCCCCCATCCCCCCGTTGCTGGGGGTGCCCCCCGGTGACCCCCCGTTCCCGCAGCGGTTCGAGCAGGGGTTCATCACGGAGCCGCTGGTGATGAGCCCGGCGCACACCGTGGGGGACGTGTGGGACGCCAAGGCCCGGCTCGGCTTCTCGGGGGTCCCCGTCACCCACTCGGGACGCCTGGGGGGGCGGCTCGAGGGCATCGTCACCTCCCGGGACATCGACTTCCTGCGGGAGCGGGACAGGGGCACCCCCCTGGCCGAGGTGCGGGAGGGGCACGGGGGGGACAGGGAGGGACAGGGAGGGACAGTGGTGTGGCACGTGGGGCAGATGTGGGGCAGTGGGACGGGAAGGGTCGGAGGGCGGGGGGATGTGGGGCAGGGGGGCAATGGGAGGGACAGGGAGGGACAGGGAGGGACAGCGGTGTGGCACGGGGGGCAGACGGGGGGCAGTGGGATGGGGAGGGTCGGAGGGTGGTGGGATGTGGGGCAGGGGGGCTGCCCACAGCAGCCCCAGGTCCCCCGGGGCTTGTGACAATGACAGTACCAGTGACAGTGCCAGTGACTGTGTCTGTGACAGTGACAGTGGCAGTGCCAGTCCCCCTGACAGCAGCCATGGAAATGACAGTGCCAGTGACACACAGTGACTGTGACAATGACAGTGCTGGTGACAGTGCCAGTGACTGTGTCTGTGACAGTGACAGTGGCGGTGCCAGTCCCCCTGACAGCAGCCATGGAAATGACAGTGCCAGTGACACACAGTGACAGTGCCTGTGACAGTGCTGGTGGCAGTGCCAGTGACAGTGACAGTGACAGTGCTGGTGACAACGACAGTGATGGTGCCAGTACCAGTACAGGTGACAGTGCCAGTGACAGTGCCTGTGACAGTGACAGTGACGTACAGGTCCCTGTGTCCCCAGGTGATGACCAAGCGCAGGGACCTGGTGGTGGCCCCGGCTGGTGTCACCCTCAAAGAGGCCAATGAGATCCTGCAGCGCAGCAAGAAGGGTGAGGGGGGCACCTGCCACCCCCCTGGGGTCACACCTGGGGTCACCGTGGGCACCCCGTGTGGGGCACCTCCGTGTCACCCTGACCCCGCCCCTTGGGGTCACCTTCACATCCCCCTGACCTGGGGGGGGACACCTCTGTGTCACCACGGGGGGAAC
>NW_020922881.1:0-2328 GCF_003984885.1 Neopelma chrysocephalum
GTGCCCTCTCTCTCACCTGCCCAGGTGAGCTGCAGGTGCTCACTGTGCCCTCTCTCTCACCTGCCCAGGTGAGCTGCAGGTGCTCACTGTGCCCTCTCTCTCACCTGCCCAGGTGAGCTGCAGGTGCTGCGCTCCTGGTTCGGGGCCATGTCCCAGTGGGGGCCGTGTCGCGACGCGGCCGCGCTGCTGCCGCGGGAGCTGCCGGAGCTCCGGGCACACCTGGCCCAGCACCCCCCGCCACACCTGGGCCCCCGCGGAGACCCCCAGGTAGGGCCTGGGCACGGGGGGAGGGGGCACAGGTGAGGGCGGCCCCCCCCTCACCTGGTGCCCACAGGACGAGGAGGGGCCCGAGCGGGCGCTGACGGACGAGGACATCGCGGCCGCCCTGGACACCTGGGAACAGGGACCTGAGGCACTGACCCCGCCCAGGGAGCCACGCACACCTGTGTGAGTGATACACCTGTGTGACACCTGTGTGACACCTGTGTGACACCTGTGTGACTGTGTGACACACCTATGTGAGTGACACACCTGTGTGAGTGGCACACCTGTGTGAGTGTGTGACACACCTGTGTGTGTGACACCTGTGTGTGACACCTGTGCGACACCTGTGTGAGTGTGTGACACACCTGTGTGAGTGACACCTGGGCACGGTGACCTGAGGCACTGACCCCGCCCAGGGAGCCACGGACACCTGTGTGAGTGACACACCTGTGTGACACCTGTGTGACACCTGTGTGACTGTGTGACACACCTGTGTGAGTGTGTGACACACCTGTGTGTGTGACACCTGTGTGTGACACCTGTGTGACACCTGTGTGAGTGTGTGACACACCTGTGTGAGTGACACCTGGGCACGGTGACCTGAGGCACTGACCCCGCCACAGGAGCCATGCACACCTGTGTGAGTGATACACCTGTGTGAGTGTGTGACACCTGTGTGAGTGTGTGACACACCTGTGTGAGTGACACACCTGTGTGAGTGACACCTGGGCACAGGGACCTGAGACACTGACCCCGCCACGGCAGCCACGCACACCTGTGACACCCGTGTGACACACCTGTGTGTGTGACACACCTGTTTGTGTGTGTGACACACCTGTTTGTGTGTGTGACACACCTGAGTGACACACCTGTGAGTGACACACCTGTGTGAGTGACACACCTGTGTGACACACCTCTGTGACACCTCTGTATGTATGTGACACCTGTGTGAGTGTGTGACACACCTGTGTGACACCTGTGTGTGTGTGAGACACCTGTGTGTGAGACACCTGTGTGTGTGAGTGACACACCTGTGTGAGTGACACCTGGGCACAGTGACCTGAGGCACTGACCCAGCCATGGGAGCCACCCACACCTGTGTGAGTGTGTGACACACCTGTGTGACACCTGTGACACCTGTGTGTGTGACACCTGTGACACCTCTGTGGGTGACACACCTGTGTGAGTGACACACCTGTGTGACCCACCTGTGTGACACCTGTGACACCTGTGTGTGTGTGTGACACACCTGTATGAATGACACCTGTGTGACACCTGTGTCTGTGTGACAACACCTCTGTGAGTGACACCTGTGTGTGTGACACACCTGTGTGAGTGGCCGGTGCCCCCTGTCCCGGTGCCCCCGTGTGCGTGCCCAGGTGTTGGGAGGGTTGGGGGGGTTGGGGGTGGTTGGGGACCCCTCTGACCCCGCCCCCCCCCCCAGGTTACCTGTGGAGGGCGAGCGGAACGTGCTGATCACCAGCGCCCTGCCCTACGTCAACAACGTCCCACACCTGGGCAACATCATCGGCTGCGTCCTCAGCGCAGACACCTTCGCCAGGTGAGCTGGGGGCACCACACCTGCCCAGGGGGGACTGGAGGGACACAACACCTGCCCAGGTGAGACTGGGGGGGACAGGGGGGACACAACACCTGCCCAGGTGAGCTGGGGGGGACACAACACCTGCCCAGGTGAGCTGGGGGGCCACAACACCTGCCCAGGTGGGACTGGGGGGGCACAACACCTGCCCAGGTGGGACTGGCAGAAACAGGGGGGACACAACACCTGCCCAGGTGGGACTGAGGGGAACAGGGGGAGCTGTGCTGCTCACAACACCTGTGCCCAGGTGTGACAGGTACCTGTGCCCAGGTGTGCCCATGCCCAGGTGTGACAGGTGTACCTGTCCCCAGGTACAGCCGTCTGCATGGGTGGAACACGCTGTTTGTGTGACAGGTATCTGTGCCCAGGTGAGACAGTTACCTGTGCCCAGGTGTGACAGTTACCTGTGCCCAGGTGTGACAGGTGTTACCTGTGCCCAGGTACAGCCGCCTGCGGGGCTGGAA
>NW_020922882.1:0-2523 GCF_003984885.1 Neopelma chrysocephalum
GTGGCAGGCCAGGCTCGTCCTGCCCCAGAACCAGCCCCCTGACATCGGCTTCGTGCCCAACAAGCGCAGGTGGGGCACTGGGAGCCACTGGGAGGGGACTGGGAGGCACTAGGAGGGGATTTGAGGGGCACTGGGAGGCACTGGGAGCACTGGGAGTGGTGGCAGGCCAGGCTCGTCCTGCCCCAGAACCAGCCCCAAGCGCCAGGGAGGGACTGGGAGGGCACTGGGAGGGACTGGGAGGAGATTGGGAGGGATTTGGGGGGCACTGGGAGGGACTGGGAGGCACTGGGAGGGGATTTGGGGGCACTGGGAAGGACTGGGAGGGGATTGGGAGGGGTTTTGGGAACGCCTGTGGTCACTGGGAGGAACTGGGCAGTTACTGGGTGGTAACTGGGAGGCACTGGGGTGATAACTGGTGGTTACTGGGTGGTTACTGGGAGGTAACTGGGAGCACTGGTTCCCCCCCAGGGTCGAGCGCCGGGAGTGGACGCGGCTCAAGGCCAAAGATCGGGGGCCTGGGGGACAAGGTGGGGACCCCCCAAACCCCCCTGACCCCCCCAAAACCCCCAAAAAACCCTCCCAACCCCCCCCAACCCCCCTCAACCCCCCAAAAACCCTCAACCCTCCCAAAAAAATCCCCAATTCCCCCCCAAAAACCCTCCTGTGACCCCCCAACCCCCCCTATAATTTGCCTCCCCCCCACAGTTTTGGGGTCTCCCATTAATTTGGGGTCCCCCTAATTTTAGGGTGTCCCCCCTAATTCTGAGATGTCCCCCTTAATTTTGGGTTGTCCCCCCTAATTCTGGGATGTCCCCCCTAATTCTGGGGTGTCCCCCCTGATTTCGGGGGGTCCCCCCGATTTTGGGGTGTCCCCTCTAATTCTGGGGGGTCCCCCCCGATTTTGGGGTCTCCCATTAATTTGGGGGCCCTGCTAATTTTGGGGTGTCTCCCCTAATTTTGGGGTGTCCCCCTAATTCTGGGGCATCCCCCTGATTCTGGGATGTCCCCCCTGATTTTGGGGTCTCCCATTAATTTGGGGGCCCTGCTAATTTCGGGGTGTCCCCCCTGATTTGGGGTGTCCCCCCAGGCCGCGAGGACGCCGTGCTGAGCTACGAGACGGTGACGCAGATGGAAGGTGACAAATGTCCCCCCTCCCCTCCTCGGGGGACATTTTGGGGTCCCCCCACCCCGGGGGGGGGTTCCCAAAATTTTTGGGGTCCCCCTGAGCCCTGATTTTGGGGTTCCTTCCCCCCCCACCCAGTTCACTACGCGCGGCCGATCATCATCCTGGGCCCCACCAAGGACCGGGTCAACGACGACCTCCTCTCCGAGTTCCCCGAGAAATTCGGCTCCTGCGTCCCCCGTGAGTCACCTGGGGGCACCAGGGGGCACCAGGGGGCACCTGGATACACCTGGGGGCACCTGGGGGGCACTTGGGATACACCTGGGGGCACCTGGGGGGGGGACACAGGGAGCTCCTGTCCGAGTTCCCCGAGAAATTCGGGTCCTGCGTCCCCCGTGAGTCACCCGGGGGCACCTGGGGGCACCTGGGATACACCTGGGGGCACCTGGGATAGCTGGGATACACCTGGGCACAGCTGGGGGCACCTGGGATACACCTGGGATACACCTGGGGGCACCTGGATACACCTGGGGGGGGACACAGGGAGCTCCTGTCCGAGTTCCCCAAGAAATTTGGGTCCTGTGTCCCCCATGAGTCACCTGGGGGCACCTGGGGGCACCAGGGGACACCTGGGATAGCTGGGATACACCTGGGATACATCTGGGACACACCTGGGACACACCTGGGACACCTGGGATACACCTGCGGGCACCTGGGGGCACCTGGGATAGCTGGGACACACCTGGGATACACCTGGGGGCACCTGGGAACACCTGGGATACACCTGGGATAGCTGGGATACACCTGGGAACACCTGGGATACACCTGGGATACACCTGGACACACCTGAGCACACCTGGGCACACCCGTCCCCACGTCACCTGTCTCACCTGTCTCACCTGTCCCCGTATCCCCTGTGCCACCTGTGCCCTCTGTGTCACCCATCACCTGTTCCCATGTCCCTGTACCTGTCCCACCCATGTCCCACATATCTCACCTGTCCCACCCATCTCACCTGTGTCTCACCTGTCCCACCTGTCCCTCACCTGTGCAGACACGACGCGGCCCCAGCGCGAGTACGAGGTGGACGGGCGGGACTGTGCCCACCTGTGCCACGTCCCAGGTGTCCCACCTGTGTCCCCAGTGTCCCACCTGTGTCCCAGGTGTCTCACCTGTCCCACCTGTCCCACCTGTCCCACCTGTCCCTCACCTGAGCAGACACGACGCGGCCCCAGCGCGAGTACGAGGTGGATGGGTGGGACTGTGCCCACCTGTGCCACGTCCCAGGTGTCCCACCTGTGTCCCAGGTGTCCCACCTGTGTCCCAGGTGTCTCACCTGTCCCACCTGTGTCCCACCTGTGCAGACACGACGCGGCCCAAGCGCGAGTACGAGGTGGACG
>NW_020922883.1:0-415 GCF_003984885.1 Neopelma chrysocephalum
CCGTCGACGAGTATTTCAGGCAGCCCGTGGTGGTGAGTGAGTGACCCCCCCTGGGGGGACAAGGGGAAAATCCCGACCCCATCCCTGCCCTGGGATGATCCAGACCCCACATCCCTGATCCAGACCCCCCATCCCTGACCCAGACCCCCCATCCCTTCCCTGGGACAATCCAGACTCCCCTGGGATGATCCAGACCCCCCATCCCTGATCCATTCCCCCCATCCCTGCCCTGGGATGATCCAGATCCCCCATCCCTGCCCTGGGATGATCCAGATCCCCCATCCCTGCCCTGGGATGATCCAGATCCCCCATCCCTGTCCTGGGATGATCCAGACCCCCCCATCCCTGATCCAGACCCCCCATCCCTTCCCTGGGATGATCCAGACCCCCCATCCCTGCCCTGGGATGATCCAGA
>NW_020922883.1:515-1173 GCF_003984885.1 Neopelma chrysocephalum
CCCCCATCCCTGATTCAGACCCTCCATCCCTTCCCTGGGATGTTCCAGACCCCCCATCCCTGCCCTGGGATGATCCAGGAGGGTCCCAGAGGGAACTGACCCCCCCATGTCCCCCTGAAATCCCAGGACACGTTTGACATCCGGATCCTGATGGCCAAATCCGTCAAGTACACCGTCAACTTCTTGGAAGCCAAGGAGGGCGACTTGCACAGGTGGGGGAGAACTTGGGGGGGGTTTGGGGGTCTCACCTTTCCCCCGGGGTCCCTCGGGGGTCTCACTTTTCCCCTTTTTCCCCCCTTTCCCCAGGATAGAAATCCCCTTCAAGTTCCACATGCTGCACTCGGGGCTGGTGCACGGCCTGGCCTTCTGGTTCGACGTGGCCTTCATCGGCTCCATGTAGGCACAGGGGGGTCTGGAGGGGCACAGGGGGGTCTGAGGGGGATCTGGGGGGGTCAGAGGATCATGCCTGACCCCCGCCTGTCCCTGTGCCCCCCCCCCAGAATGACAGTGTGGCTCTCGACGGCCCCCACGGAGCCGCTGACCCACTGGTACCAAGTGCGGTGCCTCTTCCAGTCCCCGCTCTTCGCCAAGGCCGGGGACACCCTCTCAGGGACCTGCCTGCTCATCGCCAACAAGAGGTGACGGGGGGGGCAACACA
>NW_020922884.1:0-1098 GCF_003984885.1 Neopelma chrysocephalum
GGGGGGGGTTCCGAGAGGGATGGGGGGGTCGGGGGGGTCCTAAGGGGGGGATTGGGGACCCCAAAGGGGATGGGGGGGGTCCGGGGGGTGTTGGGGGTCTTTGGGGGGTGATGGGGGGGCTCCGAGGGGGATGGAGGGGTCCGGGGGGGTCCTAAGGGGGGATTGGGGACCCCAAAGGGGGATATGGGGGGTCCCAGGGGGGTTGTTGGGGGTCTCTGGAGGGTGATGGGGGGACCTTGAGGGGAGAATGGGGGCCCCAAAGGGGAATGGGGGGGTCCAGGGGGTCGTTGGGGGTCGTTGGGGGGCAATGGGGGATCCTGTGGGGATCCCGGGGGGGGTTAATGGGGACCCCAGGACGGGATCAGGGACCCCCAGGTGAGAAATTGGGGCCCCCCAAAGGGGCTGGGGGGGACCCAGGGGGTTGTTGGGGGTCTCTGGAGGGTGATGGGGGGACCCTGAGGGGAGAATGGGGACCCCAAAGGGGAATGGGGGGGTCCAGGGGGTCGTTGGGTGTCTTTGGGGGGCGATGGGAGGACCCTGAGGGGGGTTTGGGGACCCCAAAGGGGGAACGGGGGGTCGGGGATGGGATCAGAGCCCCCCCAGCTGGAATAGGGGGACCCCAGGGTGGGATTTGGGGGGACCCCAAATTGAGACCAGAGCCACCACCCACCCCCTCCCCAGCCAGAACTGGGGCCCCCCCAGGGTGGGCTGGGGACCCCCAAATGTAGGATCAGACCCCCCCAAGGTGGGCTGGGGACCCCCCAAAAGGGACCTGGGACCCCCCAATGTAGGATCAGCCCCCCCAGTGTAGGATCAGCCCCCCCCCAGGGTGGGCTGGGGACCCCCCAGAAGTGACCCGGGACCCCCCCCAAAGGGTCCGAGGGTCCCCCCCAATGGTTCGGGAGCCCCCCCCCGGCGTTGCCATGGCAGCCGCGGCCCCCCCCGTGCGGAACAAAGGCGGCTCAGAGCCGGAACAGCGCGGCCATTCACACACGGGGGGGGCACAGGGGGGTCAAAGGGGGGTCCCACACCCCCCTCAGCCCTTTTGGGGGCCCTTCGGGGACCCCCCCGGGCCCCCCCGGGACTCCGGGCACGGCC
>NW_020922885.1:0-1217 GCF_003984885.1 Neopelma chrysocephalum
TTTTCAACAGTAAGACAGGTTGTCCTGAGGACAGCTGGCTTCTGGAGCTTGTAGAAAGAGATAAGAATCTGAACAGCCCCCCTGTATTCCAGAAGGAAACAGTCAGTGACCCACTGAGCTGCTTGGATCCCCACAAGTCTGTGGGACCAGATGGGATCCACCCAAGGGTGATGAGGGATCTGGCAGAAGAGCTCCCCAAGCCTCTCTCCATCATCTACCAACAGCCCTGGCTCACTGGGGAGGTCCCAGATGATTGGAAGTTGGCCAATGTCACACCAATCCACAAAAAGGACTGGAAGGAGGACCCGGGAAACTCCAGGCCCGTCAGCCTGAGCTCAGTGCCTGTCAAGGTTCTGGAGCAGATCATCCTCAGTGCAGTCCCACAGCACCTACGGGATGGAGAAGGGATCAGACCCAGCCAGCACGGGTTTAGGAGGGGCAGGTCCTGTCTGACCAACCTGATCTCCTTTTATGATCAGGTGACCCGCCTGGTGGGCAAGGGGAAGGCTGTGGATGTGTCTGTCTGGACTTCAGCAAAGCCTTGGACACCGTCTCCCAGGGCACACTCCTGGAAAAGGCTTGGACAGGGGCACCCTGTGCTGGGTTAGGAACTGGCTGGAGGGCCGGGCCCAGAGAGTGGTGGGGATGGAGCTGCATCCATTTGGGATCTGGTCAGTAGTGGTGTCCCCAGGGATCAGTGTCGGGCCCAGTCCTGTTTAATATCTTTATTGATGATTTAGATGAGGGGATTGAGTCCATCATCAGCAAGTTTGCAGATGACACCAAGCTGGGGGGGAGTGTCGATCAGCTGGAAGGCAGCAGGGCTCTGCAGAGGGACCTGGATAGGTTGGAGAGTTGGGCTGATTCCAGCAGGATGAGGTTCAACAAGGCCAAGTGCCGGGTCCTGCCCTTTGGCCACAGCAACCCCGGGAGCCCCACGGGCTGGGGACAGAGTGGCTGGAGAGCAGCCAGGCAGAAAGGGAGCTGGGAGTTTGGATTGACAAGAAACTGAACATGAGCCAGAGTGTGCCTGGTGGCCAAGAATGCCAATGGCATCCTGGCCTGGCTCAGGAACAGTGTGGCCAACAGGTCCAAGGAAGTGATTCTTGGCCTGGACTCAGCGCTGGTGAGGCCTCACCAGGAGTAGCGTGTCCAGTTCTGGGTCCCTCAGTTCAGGAGGGATGTGGAGGTGCTGGAGCAGGTCCAGAGGAGAGCAA
>NW_020922886.1:0-777 GCF_003984885.1 Neopelma chrysocephalum
AACGGGGGGGTGTGGCCCCCCCTGAGCGGCCCCTGTGCCCCCCCCCCCCAGGCTCCATCCGGCTGCCCAAGGCCGCCAAGGCCCCCCTGAAGATCCACCCCCTGACCCGGCTGCCCCTCGCCGCCATCGTCAAGGAGCTGGGTGAGGAATCTGGGGGGGCCTGGGGGAGGGGGGGAGAAATTTGGGGGGTCCTGGGTGAGGAGGGGGGGATTCTGGAGGGTCCTGGGTGAGGGCGGAGAAATTTGAGGGGTCCTGGGAGAGGGGGGGACAAATTTAGGGTGTCCTGGGTGAGGGGGGTCTCGAGATGGGGTCTCTGGGGGGTCCCCAGGGGTGTGTGGGGTTCAGGGGGTGTGGGGTGGTTGGGGGGGGCTCAGGGCTGGGTTTTGGGGGCCCCGTGAGGCCCCAGGACCCCCCTGACCCCCCCGTTTCCCCCCCCCCCAGCGGCCCAGGCCCCCCTGAAGCCGAAGACGCCGCGAGGCACCAAGACCCCCATCAACAGGAACCAGCTGAGCCAGAGCCGCGGCCTGGGGGGGCTCGGGGGCAAGAGGGGCTACGAGGCGGGGAGTGATGGCCACCGACCCCCCCGCATGAGGGTGAGGGGGGGGCACGAGGTGATTGACGGGGGGGTGGGTGGGGGCTGGCGTTGATTGACAGAGGAGTGGGTGGAGTCTGGGGGTGATTGACAGGGTGTGGGTGTGGCCTGCTGTTGATTGACAGAAGAGTGGGTGGAGTCTGGGGTGATTGACAGGGGTGTGGGTGGGGCTTGGAGTTAAATGA
>NW_020922887.1:0-1529 GCF_003984885.1 Neopelma chrysocephalum
AAGACAGGGGCAAAGGGGCACTGACTTCCTCCTCACCTGCCTGGGGGTCCCGGGGCTTCTTCCTCTTCCTCGCAGCCTCCTCCTCCATTGGGCCAAGCTTTGGGAAGGAGAAATCCTGCTGTGGGGGGAAAAACAAAGTGTGAGTGCATTGGCTTGGGGATTCCTCCTACCCAAGTCCATCTCTAGATGTTACCAAGTGGCTTCTGGCCAAGAAAACCTCCAAAACACCAAGATTCAGCCCAAAACAACCCTCTCAGGAGTGGAGTTCCCCCTTGCTGGTCTATCCACTTTGGGGTTCTGGGGTCCCTCCTGTGTGGGCTGCTGGAGGTCTCGCTTGTATTGGGGGACCCCTTCTCTGGAGTCCCCACCCTCTCTGGGCTGCCAGAGATCCCGGGAATCCCAGGGGTCCTTCCTTTATGGGCTCCTCACTTTGCCATTCTGGGGATCCCCCTTCCCTGGGCTGCGGGGAGTCCCGGGGATTCCCCTCTCTGGGGTCCCTTTTAGGGTTGCCGAGGGGTTTTGGGGTCCCAGGGGTCTCTTCTCCCCTGACTCTCGGCTTCGGGGTGCTGGCGATCCCAAGATGTCCAGCCCCCTCTCCAGGCTGCCGGGGGTCCCGGCTCCCCCCACCGCCCTCGCTGCTCCCCCCTCCTCTCCAGACTGCCGGGAGTTCCCCCTCTCCGGGCCCCCGTTTCACGTTCCAACCCGCACCTCTCCCAGGGGTCCCCAAAGCTGGGGTGTGTGTCCCGTGTCCCCCCACTCCCCGCCGGTATCCTGCGATCGCCACGTGGCTCCGGGGACCCAACATCCCCCTGCCCATCGCCGGGGCTCTGCCGGGAACCCACACCGGGACCCCCAAAAAACACCTCCCGAGGATCTCCCAATATGCCCCCAAGTGACATTTGCGGCTCAGCTTTGGAGTCCTGCAGAATCCAAACATCCCCTCGCCCCCCAAAATAAATCCCGCAGTCCCCGAAGATATTTGGGGTGAGCTCCCCCTCCCCGGTCACCTGCGGGATGCGGGGGTTGATGCTCCCGGGACGCGGGGGCTGCGGATACAGCGGGCGGTGGATCCACGTGCGTTCTTTCTCCTTCTCCTCCCCTCTCCCTCCTCCTCTGCCTCCTTCTCTTTCTCCTCCCCCTCCTATTCCCACTCCTCCTCTTCCCGTCGGAGCTGGGGCAGGTCGGGATGGGGCAGCGCTGGGCTCTTGGCCGCTCCCGCCCGCACTCGGCCCCCGCCGCAGCCGCCACGGCCGGGACGGCGGGGGGGGCCCGGCCTGGGCACCCCCCACCTCCCCTTTGCCCAAATTCCCGTCCCGGGGGGCGCTGGGGCCGAGGGGGGACCCTGGGGGGGTCCGGGGGCGAGCGCTGGGCGCTGCGGGTGTGGGTGGCAACTGATGAGTCATCAGCGCTGCGCGCTCGGATTGGCTGAGCACTGCTTTGGGGGTGGGGCTGCAGGAAAGGGGCTTCTTTGCAGGGGAAGACATTTGGAGCTTGAAGGACTCCAAAGCTGAGCCGCAAATGCCCCTTGT
>NW_020922888.1:0-1777 GCF_003984885.1 Neopelma chrysocephalum
GGGGGGGCCACCTGGCCCTGACCCCAAAGCCTGGCCCCGACCCCAAAGCCTGTCCCTGGACCCCAAATCCTGTCCCTAACCCCAAATCCTGTCCCTGCCCCCAAATCCTGTCCCCGGACCCCAAATCCCATCCCCCCGACCCCAAATCCCATCCCTGACCCCAAATCCTGGCCCTGACCCCAAATCCCGTCCCTGACCCCAAATCCTGTCCCCAATTCCCACCTCTCCCCAGACCCCCCCTGTCCCCCCCCGCAATCCCACCCATCCCCCAAATCCCACTCGCCCTCAGGGGGTCCCGGGGTGGATGTGGGGCGGTCTCGGAGCTCTGGGGGGGCCCAGGGGGGGTCCCGGGGGGGGTCTCGGAGGTCCGGGGGTGGATGCGAGGGGGTCCCGGGAGGGAATCTCGGGGCTCCAAGGGCTCCCCGCGGGGGGATCCCGGTGGTCCCTCCCGACCAGAGGTTTGGGGGGGTCCCGGGGGTGTCGCGGGGGTCCCGGGGGGGGTCCCGAGGGGGTTCCAGGAGGGAATCTCGGGGCTCCCCGCGGGGGGATCCCGGTGGTCCCTCCCGAGCGGAGGTTTGGGGGGTTCCGGGGGGATATGGGGGGGTCCGAGGGGGGTCCGGGGGGGTCCCTGACCTGCCGATCATGGTGGAGTGTTGCTGCACGGCCGCCTCCAGCAGCCGCTCCAGGATGGTCCACTCGCCCATGGCTCCGGGATCGGGGGGCGCCGGGCCCGGGGAACCCCCCCCGGGACCCCCCCGGACCCCCCCCGGGACCCCCCCCGGGTCCCCCCCGGCTCAGCAGCCGCGACCCCCCCCCGGATCCAGCGGATCCAGAGGATCCAGAGGATCCATCGGCACAGGCCGCCGGGAGCGCCGGGAAAGGGGGGGGGAGCGCGGGGGAGGGACTGGGAGGGACTGGGAGTGCTGGGAGGGGCGAACTGGGGGACTGGGAGGGACTGGGAGTGCTGGGGGAGGGACTGGGAGGGACTGGGGGAGGGACTGGGGGGGACTGGTTATACTGGGGGAGGGACTGGGGGCACTGGGAGGGGCGAACTGGGGAACTGGGGGAGGGACTAGGGGGGCAGGGGGAGGGACTGGGAGCACTGGGGGAGGGACTGGGGGGGACTGGGAGCGCTGGGGGAGGGACTGGGAGCGCTGGGAGGGGCGAACTGGGAGAACTGGGGGAGGGACTGGGAGCGCTGGGACGCGCCCCCCGCGCGTGCGCAGTCGCTGCCATGGCGCCGCTGCGCGTTCACGTCCTTTACTGGTACCGGGGGGACACGGGGGGGGGGGCCCAATTTGGGGGGGGTCCCCAAATTCCTGGGGGAGTCCTCAATTCGTGGGAAGGGTCCCCAAATTCCTGGGGGGGTTCCCAATTCATGAGAAGGGTCCCTAATTCGTGGGAAGGGTCCCCAAATTCCTAGGGGGTCCCCAATTCCGAGGGGGTCCCCAATTCATGGGAAGGGTCCCCAATCCGTGGGAAGGGTCCCCAATTCCGGGAGGTCCCTAATTCGTGGGAAGGGTCCCCAAATTCCTGGGGGGGTCCCCAGTTCATGAGAAGGGTCCCCAATATTCGGGGGGGTCCCCAATTTTGGGGGGGTGTCGCTAATTCGTGGGAGTGTCCCCAATTCATGGGAAGGGTTCCCAAATTCCTGGGGGGGGGCCCCAATTCCCGGGGGGGGTCCCCAGGTTGGGGGGGGTCCTGGCCCCGGGGGGGGGGCCCCCAATTCTGGGGGGGGGGTCCCCAAATTCCTGGGAGAGTCAATTCATGGGAAGGG
>NW_020922889.1:0-1019 GCF_003984885.1 Neopelma chrysocephalum
TTAGTGGTGTAGGTGTGCATAAGGTGTGAGCTATCTGATTATTGTATGAGGGGGGCTATTAAGGTGCTGTCTAGTATATATAAAAAGAATAAAAATAATAAGTTTTATGCAGCAGTATGGGGACTGGCTTGCTCCTGGGGAATAAATCTTAAAAATAATTAAATTTAAAATTTATTTTAAAGATTTACTCCCCGGGAGCAAGCCAGCCCCCATACTGCTGCTTTTTTAAACTAAGCAAAGTGAGCAAAAGAAAAGCAAGACAAGAAACTAAGAGAAAAGGCAAGAGAAAAGGCAAGAGAGAGAAATAACTAAGAGAAATAACTAAGAGGCAACAGAGTAAAGAAAGAAGAGAGATGAAGAGGAGAAAGGGAAAGAAGTGAAGAGAAGAAAGAAATAGAGAAAAGACTACATGACACAAAATAAAGACAGGAGCCAAAGAGGGGGAAAAACCCCCACAACTTTATTGCAACTTTATTGAATGACGGCTCGTGACCTTGTGAAATGACACAAGTTACAGGCACGTTACAAGGCACAAGTTACTCTCCAGGTGAGCATCCAGTGAAACAGGAGCCAGGCCTAGAAGAGTTAACTGAGATATCTTGGCCTGCTAAGAAACCTCAATACCTGTTTTGCTGGAAGAACATTTTAGGAGCACTGGTTAATCTCATGTTCTGTTCTGCTCACTGGACCAAAGGCCTTATTAGAGAAAGAACAGGAGTAGTACACACACAGGAATAAATTAGGTAAACTGGACGTTTGAATAAGATCTAGAAGGCCCAGAGCCAGGATTTTGCAAGCTTGAAGAATTCAGGTCACCTCATTGAAGAGGTCAGATTGAGGAAGACGTCCATGGCGACCAGCAGAGGGGTGAAGGCTTGAGCAGAAGACCCCCACAGGAGAAGACTGTGCATGTCTGGAAAGACTCTGCCCAGAGACCAGCCTGCTTATTAATATGTTGTCCTGGTTAGAACAGCTGGGACCAATTCATCCCTGGATGGGTGTAACCCAAAACTGTGTAT
>NW_020922890.1:0-1528 GCF_003984885.1 Neopelma chrysocephalum
CCAGAGGGGCAGAGAAAGGGTTGCCTTTGGCTCTTGCTGTGCTGCTCAGCTGGGCCGGGCTCCTGGCACACAGGGAGCTCCTGGCAAGCGAGCAACACTGCAGAGACACAGCTCTGCCCAGGAGCAGCTCCTCTGCACAGCCCAGCAGGGCCGAGGGCACTGCCTGTAGCCGCGAGAGAAGAGAAGCAAGGCAGAGGGAGGTTAAAGGCAGCAGAAAGATGGCAGGTGTTCAGCTGAAACTTCCCTTGGGGACACAATTTCACACTCCTCTGCAGAGTGAGTCTACAGGTGCAGAGCAATGTCGCTTGTGTTCCTGGAGGAATCTCCTAAAGCTACCACATCCCAGAGCCTTGCGCATCTGTCAGGACTCTCCCAGTTTCTCTGTTGCACAGGAGGAGGATGTTCTCCAGGGCAGGCCTCTGCTCTGCCTTTGACAGAAGCAGCATCACTTCTGCTGGACCCATCTGTTTTTTCTTTATCTGCCCTTTTCCACCTGCAAAAAGAAAAATTGCCCAGTCAGTGCCCTGCAAACAGGCAGGTTTCTCTCAGGCCAAAGTGAGTGCACACACATTCGGATGGAGTGCTGACAGGGAAGTCATGGTACAGGGAAACACCTCCAGGAGGAAAATCTCCCAGAAGCAGACATAAGATTAGGGCCTGAGCCAAAACCAAAACCATGTGTCATCGAATGTTTAGAGATCTCCATATGATCCCCTCCAGTGCAGACCTGTCCCTCTGAACAAGCCCCCTCCCCTCCTCTCCCACCCAGCCAAGCCTCTGCCCTCAGGGCAGGGGGGGCCAAGGGGTGAAGCCCCTCCTGTGCTGCCAGAGCTGCAAGAGAGCCGTGGGGCAGCTCTGCAGCCACGGGCCCAGCTCCCTGAGCAGAGCACAGGCCTGGGAGCAGCTGCCCAGCCCTGTTCTGTTCTGGGAGGTGGCACAGCTGGCTCAGGGTGACACTGTCCTGAGTGCCTGGCGGGATCTACCCTGGCCTCTCCCAGCCACACCCTCCCTGTGCTGGGCCTTGCTTGGTCACAGTTCTACTGTGTGTCACTCTTGCAATGCAGGCAGGGACAGGCCATGGGCACTGCTAGGACAGAACCCAGCTCCAAAAGGAAAGGGGATCTCCTCAGGGCAGTGCCTGAAGGCTCAAATATTCTTTCAAAGTTGCTGCCAAGAACAGCCTCCAGGAAGTTTCCTGCTGCATAAAGCACCACTGAAGAGCTGAAGTTGGTGACTGTACAGGATGGGGGCACTCAGCCCTGTCCCTTCCACAGCCAGGCCTCCAGGAATACTCTTGAAGGACCAACAGTGACCAAAATAGTCTGGTCTGTGACCCTGTTTTCGGGCCCCCCTGCTCAAGGGGCCCCACTGCACTCCTCACAGACCAGTCCCTTGCAATCACTGTTCCCAGACCTGGTCTATCTCTCCACCTCATAAGGATTGTTTGTCCCCCACGGAGGAACATCAAATCACCATATTTGCACTGTAAAGAAGAGAGTTAAGCATTCACCACCCTGTGTGTGTGTGT
>NW_020922891.1:0-1143 GCF_003984885.1 Neopelma chrysocephalum
CCCAGCAGCCCCTGAGCAGGAAGCAGGGGATGCCTGAGGAGAGGCAGCTCTGCTTCAGTGTGGTGGGGCCAGGAAGGGTGGCATCACTGACAAGCTGATGAGCACCATTTCAGCAAAGGCAGCCAGGTGAACTGCTCCCCAGACCTGCCCTGCAGTGGAGAATGGCACCAGGGCTGCGTGGGGAGTCTTCTTAAAGCAGGAAGACCTGGAGTGTAGCAGAGAGAGAGGAGCCCCAGCCCCCTGAGCGGTAAGGGGTGAAACCCTAAGGAGAGGCAGCTCTGCCTCAGCAGGGCGGGTTGTGGGGCAGGGGGCCGGAGGGACAGAGGCAGATCAAAGCCCGATGGAACTGCTGCTTCCTTAGGTCTCTGTCATCCTGGCTCCCAGAATACTGTTTGGTCTGTTTCCATGATGGAGAGGAAGCAACAGGCACCCCCAGGTTTATCCCTGTGGGGACAGGCTTTCCATACCTCCCCATCAGCCCTGTCCAGCTCCTCCTGCAAGCGCAGATTGTCTTCCTCCAGGTGAGCCTCATGGGTTCCAGGAACCACAAGAACAGTCCTAAAGCATCCAAAATTTCATCTGAGACATGTCTGATCCTGCCTCATTTTTCCCCTGCTTGCTCCCAAAAGAGCTCTTCCCCCCTTTCCTACAAGCTCCGGGAAAGCAAAGCCAAGTCCATGGAAGCACTGGAGAATTTCTCTTAGAAGGGGCCTCCCTAAAGCAGCCTCAGCTACCAGGTCAGGCCGTGCTGTTCAGGGCTCCTTGCACTGCTCTTCCAAGTCCCCACAGATGCAGCTGCACAAACTCCCGGGGCGAGCCCTTCGACCGCCTGAGCATCTCCAGGGCAGGAAGTTTTCTCCTTCTGTGCTCTCGGAGCCCCTCGTGTCCCCTGGGACAGTGCTGCTTCTCTTTCCCCCAACGCTTCCCTTCAGAGCACTTAAGGCACCAACTCTGCCTTGGCTTAAAGCTCCCTGGCCTGCAGAGCAGCCACGCTGCTGAGCTACTGGCAAGTTTCCCCATGGCTCTGGCTCTGTGTGGGGAGAGGGCACCACAGACAAGGCTTTCTTGCAGACCTCAGAGGGCAAAGGACGAGAGCCCCGAAGGTAGGAGAGCAGCCAAGTGCAGACCTGCATTTACCAGTCC
>NW_020922892.1:0-1322 GCF_003984885.1 Neopelma chrysocephalum
ATATTTGGGGAGCCGGGGAGGGGGTAGTGGAGGAGGGGGTGGGAGAAGGGTTGGGGTGGGATTTGGGGTGCAGGGAGAGGCGTTTTTGGGATTGGGATGCTGAGAGGGGTCAGTGGAGTGGGATTTGGGGTGCAGGGAGAGGCGTTTTTGGGATTGGGATGCTGGGAGGGGTTTGGGGTGCAGGGAAAAGGATTTTGGGTGCTGAGAGAGGGGCTCAGTGTGGGGTATTGGGGTGTAGGGGGTGTTTGGGGATGCTGGAAGAGGGGGATTAGCAGATTCCAAGGGAGCTGGGAAAATGGGAAGCTGTGGGGTGGAAGTGCCTTTGGGAAAGAGGGGCTGGAGCAGGGACCCGCTTTTGGGGGGATAAAGGGGGATTTTTGGGGACGGGGGTTTAAGGAAACCCCGGTGGAGCTTTTGGGGTGGGGAGGGAAGGGAACTCCAGGGAAAAGGGAAGGAGCGGGGGAGGATCCAGGGGGGGAGGATCCAGGGGGGGGAGGATCCAGGCTCCAGCTGGGAGCGGGGAGGGACAAGTGTCAACTTTTGGCGGGGAGAATGAGCGGGAAGAGGCTGCGGGAATGCCGGGAATGGGATGGCAGCCGAGCCCGGGGGGGGCCGGGCAGGGAGAGCTGCTGGAGGAGGGGGGAATTTGGGGCTCCCCCCTGGGGTGGGGCCGGCAGGAGGTGGGATGGGGAAGCTGTGGCTGGAAACTGGGATGTGTCGGGAAGGGGAGCGGGGGAGACGGAGCAGGAGCTGTTTGGGGAGTGGCACAGTCCCCAAAACCCCCCTGAACCTCCCAGAGCCTCCCCAAAAAGTGTCCCCAACAGACCACCCACATGCCAGGACCCCACTGGAGGCACAGGGACCCTAAAACCCCTCTGAACCCCCCCAGACTCCCCCAGAGCCCCCTAAAAGGCCACCTACGTGCCAGGACCCTGCTGGTGGCACAGCCCACCCCCCTTGGGACCCCAAAACCCCTCTGAACCCCCCACAAGGCCACCCACGTGCCAGGACCCCACTGGAGGCACAGCCCACCCCCCTCTTGGGGGTTCCAGCCCCCTCCTGAAGGAGGGGACCCCAAAGCCCCCCAAAACCCCCCAGAAAGTGTCCCCAAATGCCACCTACGTGCAGGACCCCAAAACCCCCCAGAGCCCCCCAAAATTCCAGGACACCCAGCCCAGGAGCCCCAGCATCAGGGCAGGCTTTATCCAGCTCTTCCCAGTGGGAATTCAGGAGCTGGGGGAGCCACCATGCTTGGAATGGGGGTTGGGAAGCCCTTGGGATAGAGCAGGACCTGTGGGAATGTTGGATTTGTGTCTCTGGAC
>NW_020922893.1:0-3014 GCF_003984885.1 Neopelma chrysocephalum
GGATCTCTTGGGTGTCCCTAAGGGACCATGGGGGCATGGTGGGACCCTCAGGGTGTCCCTGGTCAAGGGGATGTGGTAAGATCCACCAGGGTATCCCTGGTCAGGAGAATGTGATGGGACACTCTGAGAGTCACCAGTGGGTCATGGGGACATGGCGAGACCCCCAGGTTGTCCCCAGTCAAGGGGATGTGATGGGACACCCTGGGGGTTACCAGGGTGTCATGAGGATGTGTTGGGACCCCCAAGGTGTCCCTAAGGGGCCATGGAGATGTGGTGGGACCCCAAGGGTGTCCTTGATCAGGGATGTGTGATGGCACACCCTGGGGGTCACCAGTGGGTCATGGGGACATGGTGGGACCCCCAAGGGTGTCCCTGGTCAAGGGGATGTGATGGGACATCCTGGGGGTCCCCAGCCTTGAGACCCTCACAATGTTCTTGGCTGTGGGGTCGGTGGCCCCACCAGGGTGGGACAGTGCTGGTGGTGTCACCTCTCCCTGTCCCAGTCCTGCTTTGGGGACCCCCACAGCTCCAGGGGGGTTGGATGTGGCCAGTGCCATCCCTGTGGCTTTGGGGACACTGAGGGGTGGCCAGTGCTGTCCCCTGTGGCTCCGGTGGGACCAAGAGTGACCAGTGTCATTCCTGTGACTCTGGTGGGACCGAGGGTGTCCAGTCCCATCCCTGTGGCTTTGGGGACACTGAGAGGGGGCCAAAGCTGTCCCCTGTGGCTCTGGTGGGACCAAGGGTGGCCGGTGCCACCCCTGTGGCTCTGGGGGACCGAGGGTGACCAGTGCCACCCCTGTGGCTCTGAGGGACCAAGGGTGGCCAGTGCCACCCCTGTGGCTCTGGGGGGACCAGGGGTGACCGGTGCCACCCTTGTGGCTTTGAGGGGCTGGTGGTGACCAGTGCCACCCCTGTAGCTCTGGGGGGACCAAGGGTGACCAGTGCCACCCCTGTGGCTCTGAGGGACCAAGGGTGGCCGGTGCCACCCCTGTGGCTCTGGGGGGACCAGGGGTGGCCGGTGCCATCCCCGTTTCCGTATCCACTCCCCCTCCCCATCCCCATCCGCCACCTGCCCGGCCACGTGTTGGGATCAGGATCGGGATCCCTGAAATCCCCCCCGGGGGGGACAGGTTTGACCCCCCGTGGTGTCCCCAGCGTTGCCACGGGGGGTCCCGCACCCCCGCCGAGCCCCCACCACCCTTCCCTGCCGGCGGGTTTGGTTTTGGGGTGGGGGGGGTTGGTGTTTACCTCCTCACCCCTTCTCCGAGCGGCTCCCGCTGTCCCCCGGGGGCGGTTCCGGGGCTAATTAATCCCCCCCGGGATGAGCCTCCCCAGAATAGCCCTGGGGAATCGGATCAGCTAATGAGCTGAGGGCGCTGGGGGTGGGGGGGGAGCGGGCGAAGGGAGGCAGCGGCCCCGGTGCCACATTCCCGAGGGGGACAGACCCTGGCAGTGCCATCCGGAGCCATGCCCGGGCTGCAGGGAGCGACTTTGGTGGAGCTGCCCAGGAAGCTGCAGCGCTCCCTCCTCCCCCGGCGGGACCTGCCGGGCCGGGGCAGCGCCGACATCGCCGAGTCCGTGGTGCACACGGCGGTCATGGGGCTGCTGCTGGTCACCGGCGAGGTCCGGGGGGCCGGAGGGGACCGGGGGGGGGGCGGGGGGGGAGACGCGGCTCACGGGTGTCACTCGGTGTCCCCGCAGACCCACCACTCGCTGCTGCTGGGCTCGGGCCACGTGGGCCTCAGGAATTTGGGCAACACGGTAAGTGGCCACCGTGGCCGCCAGACCTTGCTGGCTCTCCGTGCTGGGGTGTGGGAGGGATTTGAGGGGGGGTCTCTCACCTCTGGGTCCCCCCCAGGCTCGTGGTGGTTGTGCTGTCGCTGTCCCGTCCTGCTGGGCTGTGAGGTGCCCAGAGCTCCCCCAGGCCCCCCCTGCGGTCCCCAGCCCTCCCGTCCCTCTATCCTGGGCTGCACCAAGGATTTGGGGTCCCCTGGGGTCCTTTTAGGGTCACCTGAGGGTCCTCCAAGCTCGTGGTGGCCATGGTCCCATCCCACTGGGGACATCACGTCCTTGGGGACCTTCAGTCCCAGAGCACAGTCCCTGTGGTCCCCAGCCCTCCTGTCCCACTGGCCTGGGGTGAACGAAGGATTTGGGGTCCCCTAGGGTCTTCTGGGGTCCCTTTGGGGTCACCTGGGTGTCCCTTTGGGGTCACCTGGGGGTCCCCAGGTCTCCCCGTGGCTGTTCCTCTGCGGTCCCATCCCACGTCTCATCCCTGAGGACCTCCCTCCGCCCCAGAACAAGTCAGGGGTGCCTGAAACAGTGTGGGACACCCCAAGGGGACCCCTGGGGACCCCTCAAGTCCCGGCACCATCCCCTTGTGTGTGTGTCCCCCCCCCAGTGCTTCATGAACGCGGTGCTGCAGTGCCTGAGCAGCACCAAACCCCTGCGGGACTATTGCCTGCGCCGGGACTTCCAGCAGGAGCAGCCCCCCGGCCCCAGAGCCCCCCAGGAGCTCACAGAAGGTGGGAGAAACCCCCTAAAAAAATTTCAGGACCCCCTGGAAGCATTACATAACTCCTGAGACCTGTTCCCCCCCCTCCACACCTTGTCCCCGCAGCCTTCGCCGACGTCATCGCGGCGCTCTGGCACCCGGACTCCTCGGAGCCCGTCAACCCCGGGCGCTTCAAGGCCGTGTTCCAAAAATACGTCCCCTCCTTCACGGGCTACAGGTGAGGGGACCCCCCCTTTCCCACCCTCACACCTTTTGGGGGGTGGGCAGAGGGGGTACAACGTGTCCCCGTGTCCCTCCTCAGCCAGCAGGACGCCCAGGAATTCCTCAAGTTCTTCATGGACCGGCTGCACGTGGAGATCAACCGCAAGGGCCGGCGGACCCCCAGCATCCTGTCGGACACAAGGAGAGCCCCCGCCCTGGAGGACCCCGAAACGCTCAGGTGGGGGACGGGAGGTGCATGGGAGGGTTGGGGGGAGCCCCGATTTTGGGGCTGATCCCCCCC
>NW_020922894.1:0-2594 GCF_003984885.1 Neopelma chrysocephalum
GGGGGGGGCCCGGAGTCGTGCGAGGGTCCCTGGGGGGGTCCCCGAAGTCGTGGGAGGGTCCCTGGGGGGTTTCCATTGATGTGCCAGGGCTGGGGGGTCCCCGAAGTCATGGGGGGTTCCTGGGGGGTCCCCGAAGTCCTGGGAGGGTCCCCAAAGATGTGGGAGGGTCCCTGGGGGGTTTCCGTTGATGTGCCAGGGCTGGGGGGTCCCCGAGGTCATGGGGGGGCCCGGGGGAGGTCCCCGAAGTCGTGGGAGGGTCCCTGGGGGGCTTCCATTGATGTGCCAGTGCTGGGGGGTCCCCGAAGTCCTGGGAGGGTCCCTGGGGGGTTTCCATTGATGTGCCAGAGCTGGGGGGTCCCCGAAGTCATGGGAGGGTCCTGGGGGGTCCCCAAAGTCCTGGGAGGGTCCCCAAAGTCGTGGGAGGGTCCCCAGGAGGTTTCCATTGATGTGCCAGGGCTGGGGGGTCCCCGAAGTCCTGGGAGGGTCCCCAAAGACGTGGGAGGGTCCCTGGGGGGTCCCCAAAGTCATGGGAGGGTCCCCGGGAGGTTTCCATTGATGTGCCAGTCCTGGGGGGTCCCCGAAGTCCTGGGAGGGTCCCCGAAGTCGTGGGAGGGTCCCTGGGGGGTTTCCATTGATGTGCCAGAGCTGGGGGGTCCCCGAAGTCCTGGGAGGGTCCCTGGGGGGGTCCCCAAAGTCCTGGGAGGGTCCGTGGGGGGGTCCCCAAAGTCGTGCCAAGCCTGGGGTGTCCCAAAGCCATGGGCCAAAGCTGGGGTGTCCCCACAGCCGTGTGCCAGCCCTGGGGGTTCCCCAAGGGGGGGGGTCCTGAAGTCATGGGGAGTCCCCAAAGTCATGCACCAGCCCTGGGGGGTCCCCAGAGTTATGTGGGGTCCCTGGAGGGTCCCAAAGTCATGCGCCAGCCCTGGGGGGGGGTCTCGAAGTCATGGGGTGTCCCCACAGCCATGTGGCAGCCCTGGGGGGTCCCCAGAGTCATGGGGGGAGTCCTGGGGGGTCCTAAAGTCATGTACCAGCCCTGGGGGGGTCCGGAAGTCATGGGGGGTCCCCAAAGTCATGCACCAGCCCTGGGGGGGGGTCCCGAAGTCATGGGGTGTCCCCTCAGCCCTGTGTCAGCCCTGGGGGGTCCCGAAGTCATGGGAGGGGTCCCTTGGGGGTCCCCAAAGTCACGTGACAGGCGTTGTGTCACTGCCCCCGCGGTGTCCCCAGCCCCGGGTGTCACTGTCCCCACAGTGTCCCCATCCCGGTTGTCCCTGTCCCCTCGGTGTCCCCGCGATGTCCCCAGCCCCGGGTGTCCCCAGCCCCGTGTGTCACTGCCCCCGCGGTGTCCCCAGCCCCGGTTGTCGCTGTCCCCTCGGTGTCCCCTCGGTGTCCCCACCCCGGTTGTCGCTGTCCCCGCAGTCATGCCGGCCAGCCCCCCCCTGGGCGCGTCGTCGGTGTCGGTCCCCGCGGGCCCCCCCGCGCCCACCCCGCCGGGGGGTTTCTCCTTCTCGCCGGTGACGATGATCTCGGCCGCCGTGAAGCAGAAAAGCGCCTTCGCCCCCGTGGTTCGCCCGCCCGGATCCCCCCCCCCGGCCTGTGCCAGCGCCGCCGCCCTGCAAGGTGACAGTGGCCCCGGGGTCCCCCAGTAGCCCCCAGTGTCCCCCAGTATCCACCAGTGTCCCCCACAGCCACCCCTGGCTCCCCCCTGCCCCACAGAGGGGTCCCGGTGTCACCGCGCTCCCTGATGACCTGTACAGGGGCATGGCCAGGGCTGCCCAGTGCCACCCTTATCCCTGTCCCCCAGTGTCCCCCAGTAGCCCCCAGTGTCCCCCAGTGTCCCCCACACCCACCCCCAGCTCCCCCCTGCCCCATGGAGGGACCCTGATGTCACCGTGCTCCCTGTGCCTCCCTGATGTCCTGTACAGGGGCATGGCCAGGGCTGCCCTGTGCCACCCTCGTGCCTGTCCCCAGTGTCCCCCAGTGTCCCCAGTGTCCCCCACACCCACTCCCAGGGCCCCCCTGCCCCATGGAAGGGACCCTGATGTCACCGTGCTCCCTGTACCTGCCTGGCTCCCTGCACCTGGGGACAGCCAGGACTGCCCAGTGCCACCCTCGTGCCTGTCCCCCAGTGTCCCCCAGTAGCCCCCAGTGTCCCCCAGTGTCCCCAGTGTCCCCAGTGTCCCCAGCACCCACCCCGTGCCCCACAGGGAGGTCCCAGTGTCACCGTGGTCCCTGTACCTCCTTGATGTCCTGTATAGGGGCATGGCCAGGGGTGCCCTGTGCCACCCTTGTGCCTGTCCCCCAGTGTCCCCCAGTAGCCCCCAGTGTCCCCCAGTATCCCCCAGTGTCCCCCAGTGTCCCCCAGTGTCCCCCATGTCCCCGGGGTCCCCCAGTATCCCCCAGTGTCCCCCACACCTACCCCTGGCTCCCCCCTGCCCCATGGAGGGACCCTGGTGTCACCGTGCTCCCTGTGCCTGCCTGGCTCCCTGTACCTGGGGACAGCCAGGGCTGCCCAGTGCCACCCTCGTCCCTGTCCCCCAGTGTCCCCAGTGTCCCCAGTGTCCCCAGTGTCCCCAGTGTCCCCAGCACCCACCCCGTGC
>NW_020922895.1:0-964 GCF_003984885.1 Neopelma chrysocephalum
GGGGGGGGGCACAAAAGCTCTGGGAAAGGGGGTCATGATCCCCGGGGACCCCCCTTTACCTTCTCCCGCAGGTAGAAGCCGAGCCCCAGCGCCAGGAAGACCAAGCCCAAGACGAAGCCCCCGACCCCCAAGAGGATCTTGACGGGGACGGTGTCTGGTGGCATCTCTGGGGGGAGCCGGGGGGGTCAGCACCCCCAAAACCTCCCAGCCACCATCCAGGACCCCACGAACCCTGTCCTAGTCTCTCCCAGTCCACCCAGCACCCCCTGACACCTCCTGCCAATCCCTTCCCAGCCCCTCCATGATCCCACAAAGCCCCTCCCAGCCCCTTTAGGACCCTCTGACCCCCCTCCCATTACCCCCAGGGCTCCCCCAAAACCCCTCCCAGTCCCTTCCCAGTCCCCTCAGGACTTCTCTGAACCCCTCCCAGGAACTTCCTTCCAGCCTTTCCAGACCACTCCTGCAATCTCCCTCCCAGTTGACCCCAGGACTCCCCAAAGCCTCTCTCAGCCCTCCCAGCACCCACCAACCTCCTTCTCAGCCTCTCCAGTGCCCCCCGAGCCCTTCCCGTTCCCCCCCAAACTCCCTCCCAGTGGCCCCCAGTGTCCCCCTTTCCCCCCGGCCCCCCTGGCAGTGTGCCCCCGGGGCTGGGGGGGGCCGGGCCGTACCCCAGTGCCGGCTGAGGGGGTGCTCCAGGCTGACGTGCTCCACCTGGCAGCTGTAGGTGACCCCGCGCCGGGGGGGGATTTCCAGCCTCACCAGCACCTGGGAGGTCCAGTCCCCGTTGGGGACCACGTCGGTGGCCACCACGTGCTCCGGCAGCTCCTGCCCATCCTGGAACCACCTCACCTGCACCGGCGCAGGGTAGAAATCCATCACGGAGCAGAGCAGGCGGCCGGGGCCGGGCTGGGAGCTCGACGGCACCAGCGAGATGGACACGCTGGGGGGCACTGGGAGGGACGGG
>NW_020922896.1:0-3115 GCF_003984885.1 Neopelma chrysocephalum
ACCCCCCTCCCCAAAATTTTGGGCGCCCCTCCCCCCTCCCTTAATTTATTTAATTTATTCCCTTTTCATTTTATTAAATTGATTTAATTAATTTCCAGGTTTTAATTATTATTTATTATTTATTTATTTCCCCCCCCCAAATTTCTGGGTCCCCCTCCCCCAATTTTTTTGGGCGCCCCCCCCCCCCCCTTAATTTATTTAATTTATTCCCTTTTAATTTTATTTAATTTATTCCCTTCTACTTTTATTAAATTAATTTAATTAATTAAGTTACGTTTTTTAATTATTATTTATTATTTATTACTTATAAATTTATTGCCCCATCCCCCCCAAATTTCTGGGACCCCCCTCCCCAAATTTTTTGGGGGTGCCCCTCCCCCTTTATTTATCATTATTTAATTTTATTTTATTGTCAATTATGTATTTATAAATTAATTAATTTATGGTTTAAAATTACCAATTTTTTTTTTATAAATTAATTCATTTATTGTTTTAATTTCCCAATTATTTATTTATAAATTAATTGGCCCCCCCAAAATTCAAGGACCCCCCACCCCAAATTTTTTTGGGTCCTCCCCCTTTTTTTTTATTCCCGTTTAATTTTAATTAATTGAGGGGGGTTCATTATTTATTATTAATTTATTTATAAATTAACATCCCCCCAAAAAAAAAAATTCAGGGGCCCCCTCCCCCAAATTTTTTGGGTGCCCCTCCCCCGCCTTTAATTGATTTAAATTTTTTCCCTTTTGATTTTATTTAATTCATTTTTAATTTTAATTATCACGAATAAACCCCGCCCCCTTCATTGATTCCCTTTTAATTTTATTTAATTCATTTATAATTTTAATTATCATTAATAAACCCCTCACCCCCTTTATTTATTCCCTTTTAATTTTATTTAAATCATTTCTGGTCTTTAATTTATTTATTCCCTTTTAATTTAATGAAGTGATGGTTTTTAATTATCGATTAATAATTTATAAATTAATTGGGCCCCCCCAAATTTCAGGATCCCCCTCCCTTAATTTCTTCCCTTTTAATTTTATTTAATTAATTGATGGTTTTAATTATTCATTATTTATTTATAAATTAATTAGGGTGCCCCTCCCCCATTTTATTTATTCCTCTTCACTTTTATTTCTTTAATTAATTAATCGAGTTTAATAATTAATTGATAAATTAATTGGGGCACCCTTTCCTCTTCCCCCCTTTTATTTATTCCTTTGAAATTTTATTTATTCCTGTTAAATTTTATTTATTCCTGTTAAATTTTATTTATTTATTTAATTAATCGGGTTTAATTGTTATTTATTTCTAAATTAATTGTGCCCCCTCCCCCAATTTTTGGGGGTTCCCCTCCCCCCCCTTTTATTTATTCCCTTTAAATTTTATTTCTTTATTTTATTGTTTTATTTCTTTATTTCTTTATTTTATTTCTTTATTTTTATTCCTTGATTAGAATTATTATGATTTAGTCGTCGTTATTAATTATTTAATTATTTATAAATTAATTGGGGGGATTTTTTGGGACCCCAACCCCCCCCAAAAAACACATTCCAGCCCCTCCCCCCACCCCCCAAATCCCTCCCCTCCCCCCCCCCCAAAAAAAGAGGGATTTTGGGGGGAGGGGCAGCACAGGAAAGGGGGAGGGGACCCCAAAAACCCGCCACTGCCACGGGGGGGGACCCCAAAAATTGGGGGGACCCCCAAAAATTGGGACCCCAAAAGTGGGAGGGACCCCAAAAATTGGGGGGGACCCCAAAAATGAAGGGACCCAAAAATTGGGGGGATCCCAAAAATTGGGGGGGAACCCCAAAAATTGGGACCCCAAAAGTGGGAGGGACCCCAAAAATTTGGGACCCAAAAATTGGGGGGACCCCAAAAATGAAGGGACCCCAAAAGTGGGAGGGACCCCAAAAATTGGGACCCCAAAAATTGAGGGGATTTCAGAAATTTGGGGGGTCCCTGAAATTGGGGGGGACCCCAAAAATTGGGACCCCAAAAGCAGAGGGGGGAGACCCCAAAAATTTGGGACCCCAAAAGTGGGAGGGACCCCAAAAATTGGGGGGGGACCGAGAGAGGGAAAAGACCCGGAAATTGGGGGGGGGGGACCCCAAAATTGGGACCCCAAAAATTGGGAGGGACCCCAAAAATTGGGGATCTCAAAAATTTGGGGGGACCCAGAGAGGGAAAAGAGCCTGAAAATGGGGAGGGACCCCAAAAATGGGGGAACCCTAAAAGGGGGGGACCCCAAAAATGGGGGATGGGGGGTCCCTAAAAAGGGGGGGACCCCAAAAATTGGGGACCCCAAAAATTTGGGGGGGACCCAGAGAGGGAAAAGAGCCTGAAAATGGGGGGGGACCCCAAAAATGGGGAGACCCCAAAATTAGGGAGACCCCAAAAATTTGGGGGGTCCTGGAAGGAGAAGAGACCCCAAAACTTGGGAGGGACCCCCAAAAATGGGGGATCCCCAAAATTTGGGGGGGACTCAGAGAAGGAAAAGACCCTGAAATTGGGGAGGGGGGACCCCAAAAATGGGGGGGACCCCAAAATTAGGGAGACCCCAAAAACGGGGGATGGAGGGAGGGGGTCCCTAAAAGTGGGGGGACCCCAAAAATTGGGAGGGACCCCAAAAATTGGGAAGGGGGGGACCCCAAAAATGGGAAGGCCCCGAAAGGAGGAGACCCCAAAAATTTTGGGGGGGGGTGGGGAAGCCCCAAAAAATGGGGGGACCCCAAAAAGCCAAAGAGGGACAGGGAAGAATTTGGGGTGGGGGGACCCCGAAATTAGGGGGGAGGACCCCAAAAATCCAGAGGGGGGTCCCCAAAATTGGGGGGGGGTCCCCAAAGACACGAGGATGCCCCAAAATTGGGGGGGAGGGGTCGCCCCAAAATTTGGGGGAGGGAACCCTCAAAATTTGGGGGGGAACCCCAAAATTTGGGGGGGGAGAACCCCAAAATCGGGGGGGGGGGGGGGGGGGGGCCCCCAAGATTGGGGGGGGCCCCCAAAAAAGGGGGGGGGGCCCCCCCCTCAAAAGGAGGGACAAAAGGGGGGGGTCCCCCAAAAATTTGGGGAGGGGCCAGAACTGGGGGAGGTCCCCAAAAGTGCCCCCCCC
>NW_020922897.1:0-1225 GCF_003984885.1 Neopelma chrysocephalum
ACCCGGGGACGGCCTAGGGCCAAAATCGGACACAGTCGAGGATTCCTCCGAGACCGGAGGCACCGGGTCCGAAAGCCTGACCCTCCAGTTCTCGCCTGCCCTTTGTGCGCCGCGCTCGGCTCTACGAGTGGAGTCGGTGCTCACGGTTCTGGCGCCTTTGGTCTGGAAGGAATCCTCGACCGTATTCGATTTTAGCCCCCGGTCGGCCGGCGCGCCGGCCCGCAAACGACGGCCCTTTCTGCCCAGAAGGAGAGGCCTGAGCCTCCGACTCCCGCCTGCCCTTTGTGCGCCTCGCTCGGCTCTACGCGCGCAGCCAGGGCTCCCGGTCCTGGCGCCTTCGGTCTGGAAGGAATCCTTGACCGTATGCAATTTTAGTCGGCGTTGGGCCACCGGTGTCGACGGGTGGCTGTCCCTGTTGGCGCTCGGCCGTCAGGGTTGATACGTGGCCACTGTGGTTGGTGTTTGGCCACCGGGGTTGACAGGAGGGGCCACCAGAGCCGATGTTTGGCCACCACAGTTGGCCTGGGGGGGGGGCCACTGGGGTCGAGTCTGGGTCACCATGGCCGACCTGCGACTGCGGCCACGGGCACGAGGACACCGTGGGTGGGCCAGAGAGGGGCCAACCTGTTGCCGCCGTGGTTGCCGCGTGGCCACCGAGGTTGGCTTTGTGGCCACCGAGGTTGGCTTTGTGACCACCACGGCCACCGTGAGGATGCTGTGTTTGCCGGGGGGGGAGGGGGAAGGGGGGACCACCACCGTCGGTGTTTGGCCACCAAGGGGCCACCGTCGATGTCCCCCCGTGGTCGGCGCATGACGTCATCGCTGCGGTCGCGTGACGTCGTCGCCCCGTCATCGGTGTGACCCCACCCCCCTCCCCCGACATCGCTGCCCCCGCCGTGACCTCAGAAGGTGTGCCATGACGTCACGGTGACGTCACGGTGACGTCACAGCGACCTCTCCCGCCCCACGGAAAAGGCTCTTTTTCTCCCCATTTTTTTTTGGCTGTTTCTTGTAGAAACTCGGGGTTTGTGTGTCCGGGTTTGGGGGGGACTCCCCTTGGGGGGGTTGGGGGGGAGTTCCTTTCACCCCCCCCGCCCCTCCCCCTCTCCGGGGCCGCCCCTCCCCCTCCCGGCTCTGTACATATTCCCGGGGGGGTGTAAATAGCTGTACATGCCCCTCCCCCTGTACATATGTTGATACGGGGGCGCCCCCAGACCCCCCCTTT
>NW_020922898.1:0-1024 GCF_003984885.1 Neopelma chrysocephalum
CCCATTTCCCGCAATTAACACCATTAATTAATTAATTAACCACACAAACACGGTAGGGGGGGTCAAACCCCTTTATTGGGGGCATCCCCAAATTTATTGGGGGGCAGGGGGTTTCCAGCCCCTTCTCCACCTTGGTCCAGGGATTTTGGGGGGTCCCTGAGGTCTGGGGGGGTCCCAGAGGGGTTTTGGGGTCTCCCCCCCACCCCCAAAACCCACCTTTAACCCCCCACCCCGTGCTGAGATTTTGGGGGGTCCTGGGGGGGAATTTGTGGGTCCTGGGGGGAATTTGGGGGGTCCCCCAGGGATTTGGGATCCCCCCAGGTGGTCCCAGACAGTTCACCCCAAAAACCTCTTTAAACTCTCATTTACTGCAATTTTGGCGTGGTTTTGGGGAGGATTTGGAGGTTTTTTTGTGAGGGGTCTCCACAATTTTTGGGGGGATCCCATCATTTGTAGAGTCCCTGGGGAGATTTTGGGGGTCCCCAAACCTGAGGAGTCACCCCCGGACTCGCCCTTTATTGCATTTTTTGAGGGGTTTTCTGTGGTTTTGGGGGGGTCCCCTGGGTTTTGGGGGGTCCCTCACTCCTTTTTGGGGTGGGGGTCCCGGGGCCCCCCCAAAAGGAGCACCTGGGCCAGCAGGACCCCGTTGCAGGCGGCCGAGACCCCAAAAGTCGTGGCCAGGAGCAGGTCCCCCGTTTCCTGTGGGAATTTTGGGGGGTTTCAGGGGGTCCTGGAGGGGTTTAAAGGGAGTTTATGGGGTTTAGGGGGGTCCTGGAGGGGTTTAAAGGGAGTTTATGGATTTGGGGGGTCCTGAGAGGGTTTTAGGGGGTCCCTGGGGGGGTTTAAAGAGGGTTTAGGGGGGTCCTGGGAGGAGTTTTGGGGGGATTTAAAGGTGATTTTGAGGGGAAGGGGGGACCTGGAGATTTTGGGGGGTCTTTGAGGGGTTTCTTTGGTATTCGGGGGGGTTGGGGGTTTGGGGGGGTCCCAGGGGTGGTCTGAGGGTGGATTTTGGGGTTCTGAGGAG
>NW_020922899.1:0-898 GCF_003984885.1 Neopelma chrysocephalum
TTTTTGGACGCGGCCGTTCAGGCCGTGAGCGAGGGGGGTGAGTCGGGGGGGGCTCGGGGGACCCCCCAGATGCCTCCTTGACACCCCCTGACCCCCCTTTTAACTCCCCAGGGCTGCTGTGTGTGACCTGCACCGACATGGGGGTGATGGCCGGGAACAGCCCCGAGACCTGTTACGGCAAATACGGGGCCGTGTCCCTCAAGGGCAAGTTCTGCCACGAGATGGTGGGTCTGGGGGGGATCTGGGGGGGGGTCTAGGGGGGCTCTGGGGGGTCCAGACTGGTCCCGGTGTCTCCCGAAAATGGGGGATTAAGGCGGGTTAAGGAACGTCCTGATTTTCCTCTTTGCGCCCCGATTATGGGACCAATGTAGGATCAACCAGTGCTGGGGTCTTGAGGGGGTTCTGAGGGGAGCCCGGGGGGGGGTTTTGGGGTCCCCATCATCCGCTTTGCATCCAGGAACTCATCCCAGCATCCCAAGGGGGGGCTTGGGGCTCATCCTGCCCCCTCCCCACCCTCCCCCAATTCCGGGACCCCACCGGTCCTTCCCAGTGCGTGGAGGAACTGTGACCCCGGGGAGGTGGTTTTGGGGTCCCTGGGGAAGAACTGTGACCCAGGGAGAGTTTTTTGAGGTCCCCATCATCCCCTTTGTGTCCAGGAACTGATCCCAGTGTCCCTGGCGGGGGGCTCAGGGCCCATCCTGCCCCCTCCCCACCCTCCCCCAATTCTGGGACCCCACCAATCTTTCCCAGGGCAGGGGGGAACTGTGACCCAGGGGAGGTGTTTTTGGGATCCCCATCATCCCAGGACCCTCCTTTACATCCAGGAACTGATCCCAGTGTAACTCAGGGCCCATCCTGCCCCCTCCCCACTTTCCCCCAATTCCGGGACCCCACCAGT
>NW_020922900.1:0-420 GCF_003984885.1 Neopelma chrysocephalum
ACTGACCACACCCACCACACGGACCACACCCACACCCTATTCACCCCGCCCACCCCATCGACCACACCCATCCCATTCACCCTGCCCATCCCACTGACCACACCCACCCCGTTGACCACACCCACCCCATCGCCCCCGGCCCCGCCCCCTCACCGCCGAGCAGGGCGACCCCGCGGGTGACGTCGTGGCCGTAGGGGCTGCGCACGAGCCCCCAGCCGTACTCGAACCGGATCTGCCGAGACACCGCCCCACGCTGCCGCTCCTCCGCGTAACGGCGCTCCAGGGCCTGCCAAAAATGGGACACTGGGGACACTGGGGACATTGGGGACATTGGGGACATTGGGGGGACATTGGGGACATTGGGGACATTGGGGACATTGGGGACACTGGGGACATTGGGGACATTGGGGACATTGGGGG
>NW_020922900.1:520-794 GCF_003984885.1 Neopelma chrysocephalum
TGGGGTGGGTGTGGTCAATGGGATGGGTGTGGTCAATGACGGGTGGTTTTGGGGCGGAGTCAGTGGGATGGGTGTGGTCGATGGGGTGGGCGGGGTGAATAGGGTGTGGGTGTGGTCCGTGTGGTGGGTGTGGTCAGTGGGGTGGGCGGGGTGAATGGGATGGGGGTGTGGGTGTGGTCAGTGGGGTGGGTGTGGTCGATGAGGTGGGCAGGGTGAATGAGATGGGTGTGGTCATTGGGATGGGCGGGGTGAATTGGATGGGTGTGGTCAGTGG
>NW_020922900.1:894-2015 GCF_003984885.1 Neopelma chrysocephalum
TGGTCAATGACTTGGGTGGTTTGGGGGCGGAGTCAGTGGGATGGGTGTGGTCATTGGGATGGGTGTGGTCAATGACATGGGTGGTTCTGGGGCGGGGTCAATGGGATGGGTGTGGCCAATAGGATGGGCGGGGTCAATGGGATGGGTGTGGTCAATGGGAAGGGTGTGGTCAGTGTGATGGGCAGGTCTCAGGGGGGTTGGGGGTCTCTGGGTGATTTTAGGATTTCTGGGGGGTCTCTGAGGGGTTTTGGGGTCTCTGGGGGGGTTCTGGGGGTCTCTGGGGAGGTTTTTGGAGGTCTTGGGGTGTTTTGGGGATTTTTGGGGTCTCTGAGGGGTTGATGTCACTCCCCCCCCCCCAGAGCTGCTGCCCGAGGCCCCCCCGGAGGAGCAGAGGGACATCGTCTTCTACCTGGCACTGGGCAACTATCGCCTCAAGGTGGGGACACTGGGGGGACATTGGGGGGGTACAGAGGTGACACAGGGGTGACACAGGTGACACAGGTGACTCAGGTGACACAGGTGACCCAGAGGTGACACAGATTACCCAGATGGCACACAGGTGACACAGGGGTGACACAGGGGACACAGGTGACACACAGGTGACAAGCAGGTGACCCAGAGGTGACACACAGATGACACATGTGAAACAGGTGACACAGGCGACACAGGTGACCCAGAGGTGACCCAGAGGTGACCCAGAGGTGACCCAGGTGACACAGGTGACACAGGTGACACCGAGGTGACCCAGAGGTGACCCAGGTGACCCAGGTGACCCAGGTGACACAGATGACCCAGGTGACGCAGACGTGACCCAGAGGTGACACAGGTGACACAGAGGTGACCCAGAGGTGACACAGGTGACACAGGTGATACAGAGGTGACACAGGTGACACAGAGGTGACCCAGGTGACACAGGGGACTCAGAGATGACACAAGTGACACAGGAGACACAGGTGACCCAGGTGACCCTGTTGTCCCCCGTGGCAGGAGTACGAGCGCTCCCTGTCCCACCTGGAGCGGCTCCTGGCCCTGGAGCCCCAGAATTCCCAAGTGCTGCGACTGCGGAGCCGCGTCCGGAGCCGCCTCAGACGGGGTGAGGGGACATTGGGGACATTGGGGAC
>NW_020922901.1:0-1051 GCF_003984885.1 Neopelma chrysocephalum
CGGTTAAGCCACGCCCCCGATTTTGGGGCGGTTTCGGGGAAAAACGGCGAAAAAATGAAGAAAAAGTTGAACTTTTGGGGTTTTTTGGGGGGTGTTTTGGGTTTGGGGGAGGAGCCTGTTCTGATGAAGCCACGCCTTAAAGGGGAGGGGTCACGGTTAAGCCACGCCCCCAATTTTTGGGCGATTTCGGGGAAAAAAGGCAAAAAAATGGGGGAAAAAGTCGATTTTTGGGGGTGTTTTTGGGGGGTTTTTTGGGGTATTTTTGGGTGATTTGAAGCCATGCCTTGGGGGAGGAGCCACGGTTAAGCCACGCCTCGGGGGATGGGCTTAAGTTAAGCCACGCCCCTGAATTTGGGTGATTTAGCAAAAAATTGGCAAAAAATGCAGAAAAAGTGGATTTTTGGGGGGGTTTTTTGGGTGTTTTGGGTTTGGGGGAGAAGCCTGTTCTGATGAAGCCACGCCTACAAAGGGGAGGAGCCTAAGTTAAGCCACGCCCCCAAAATTGGGGGATTTCAGGTAAAAATATCCCAAAAATGGGAAAAAAATCAATTTTGGGGGGTTTTTTTGGGGTGTTTTGGGGTTGTTTTGGTTGGTTTTGGTTATTTTGGGTCGTTTTGGGACGTTTTGGGACATTTTGGGTCTTTTTGGTTTTTTTTTTTTGTGTCGTTTTGGGTCATTTTGGGTCATTTTGTTTTGTTGCTTTTTTGGGGGTTATTTTGGGTCATTTTGGGTCATTTGGGGCTGTTTTGGGTAGTTTTGGGTTGTTTTGGGTTATTTGGGGTTGTTTTGGGACTTTTTGGGTTTTTTTGGGGTGAATTTGGGGCAGTTTTGGGTTAATTCGAGGAGTTTTTGGGAAGTCAGGACAGAGCAAAAAAAAGGGATTTTTGGGGGGTTATTTTGGGTTGTTTTGGGTCATTTTGGGTTGTTTTGGGGTGAATTTTGGGCAGTTTTGGGTTAATTTGAGGGATTTTTGGGGAAAGTTGGGATGGAGCCAAAAAAGGGATTTTTTAGGGTTTTTTTTGGGTCATTTTGGGTTGTTTTGGGTCGTTTC
>NW_020922902.1:0-1876 GCF_003984885.1 Neopelma chrysocephalum
AGAGGAGACCCCAAAGTGCCCCCTGTGCCCCCCAGCCCCGGGGGGAGAGATGCCCACGATGGCAGCGTCCTGCTTGGCCTGCAGAGCTGTGCCCCTGTCCCTGCGCTCCTCCCAATTCCGTCCTTCGGCCTCGTCCTTCAGCAGCTCCAAATCCTTCCTGCCCAGGATCAGGGAGCCCGGGGGCTTCTCCTGGGGAATGCTGCGGGAACAAGGATGGGATCAGGGGGGTCAGGGGCACTGCCAGCACCCCCCGTGCCACCCCAGAGCTGTGGGGACCCAGATTTGGGGACTGAGGGAATGGGAAGTGAGGGGGGGGGAAGTGGCACCACGATGGGGCTGGAGGGGTGTGGGATATTTGGATATTGGGATATTGGGATATTGAGAAGGGCCTCCTAGAAAACCCCTCCAGAACTCTCAGCTCCCAAATCCAAAGGCTGGAAGGATTTCAGCCCAACCTGCCTTTCCCAGGGAAGGGATTTTGGGAATGTTTCACCCCTTTCCCACAGGCTGCTCATCCCAACCCCAAAATAGCTCCGCTGAGATGGATCAAAACCTCTGCTGGGAGCAGATTTGGGGCAAAATAAACTGATTTTTCATATCCCGGGTCTGGTTTGGGAAGGGTTTGGGGAATATTTCACCCCTTTTCCATTGGCACAGAGCCCATCCCAGCACATTTTGGGGCAAAATAAGCCAATTTTTCACGTCCCAGGTCTGGTTTGGGAAGGGTTTGGGAAGATCTCACCCCTTTCCCAGCGGGCACAGTGCCCATCCCAGCACATTTTGGGGCAAAAGCAGCTGATTTTTTGATGTCCCGGGTCTCCTTTGGGAAGGATCTCACCCCTTTCCCAGCGGGCACAGCGCCCACCCCTTCCTCCCCCCCCGCAGATTTTGGGATGGCACAGCGACACCCCTTCCCCTCCCCACCCCTCCCAGACCCCTCCCCGGAGCTCGGGCTCAGATTTAGACTCACACCAAGTCCCGGATCAGGTCCTTGCTGTAGAGCCGGGTGGTTTTGGGTTTGTACCCGACGGCAGCAGCGTCGGAGGGAGATTTTGGCCTCTCCCGCAGCATCACGGAGGGTCCCCCCGACCCCCAGCGCCGCAGCAGCGAGGGGGGAACCGAGGCGTCATCGCAACCCCCCCCTCCGAGCCCCCCAAAAAGCGTCTCGTCCACCGAGGAGCTCTGGGCCCTCCGCCGGTACCGCCCGCGGGGCTGGGGGGGGGGCGGCGCCCCCGGGGGGGGGTTCGGGGGGGAACGGGACGGTTTGGGGGGCCACGGGAACCCCCCCGGGGTGGGGGAGGCGGGGGCGGCGGGGCAGGAGCGGCCCCGGGGCGGGGGGGTCCTGGGCCGGCCGGGGGGGAGCGGAGGTGGCGGCTGCCATCGCGACTGTCGCGGGGTTGTCGCCGAGGGCCGCGGCTCGTCCCCGGTGTGTCGCGACTGTGTCTCGGTGTGTCGGGACGGTCGGGGCGTGTCGGGGGTGTGGCGGTCGTGTCGCGGTTGTCACGCGGTGCCGGGACTGTCACGGCGTGTCGGGTCTCTCTCGGGGTGTCGCGACTGTCCCGGGGTGTCGGGATCGTCACAGTGTGTCCGTTCTGTCCCGGGGTGTCGGGATCGTCACAGTGTGTCCGTTCTGTCCCGAGGTGTCGGGATCGTCGCAGTGTTTCGGTTCTGCCCCGAGGTGTCCCGACTGTCGCGGTGTGTCGGGATCGTCACAATGTTTCAGTTCTGTCCCAAGGTGTCACGACTGTCCCGGGGTGTCGGGATCGTCACAGTGTTTCGGTTCTGTCCCGGGGTGTCGGGTCTCTCTCGGGGTGTCGCGACTGTCCCGGGGTGTCGAGATTGTCGCAGTGTTTCCGTTCTGTCCCGGGGTGTCGGG
>NW_020922903.1:0-2095 GCF_003984885.1 Neopelma chrysocephalum
GGCAGGGGACCCCAAAACACGTCAGGGAGCCCCAGAATCCACCAGGGGACCCTAAAATCCATCGGGGACCCCAAAATCCATCAGGGGACCCCAAAATCCATCAGGGGGGCCCAGAATCTACCAGGGAGTCCCAGAACCCACCAGGGGACCCCAAAACACATCAGGGGACCCCAAAACCCATCGGGGGGCCCAGAATCCATCAGGGGACCCCAAAACACGTCAGGGGACCCCAAAATCCATCAGGGACCCCAAAACCCATCAGGGAACCCCAGAAGCCATCAGGGGACCCCAAAATCCATCAGGGGACCCCAAAAATAGGTGGGGGACTCCAAAAATGGATGGGGGGCTCCAAAATGGGGTGGAGGACCCCAAAATGAGGCAGGGGACCCCAAAAATGGGTGGGGAATCCCAAAATGGGGTGGGGGACCCCCAAAGACTGGTGGGAGAGGTCCCAAAACTGGGTGGGGGCCCCCAAAACGGGGCAGGGGCCCCCCCAGACTGGTGAGAGAGATCCCAAAAACAGATGGGGGACCCCAAAATGGGGTGAGAGACCCCCCAGACTGGTCAGGGAGGTCCCAAAAATGGGTGTGGGACCCCCAAGACTGGTGGGAGAGGTCCCAAAAGGGGATGGGGGACCCCAAAATGGGGTGAGGGATCCCCCAGACTGGTCAGGGAGGTCCCAGGAATTGGTGGGGGACCCCAAAAATGGGTGGGGGACCCCCTAGACTGGTCAGGGAGGTCACAAAAGGGGGAGGGGAACCCCCAAGACTGGTGAGAGGTCCCAAAAATGGGTGGGGGACCCCAAAATGGGGTGAGGGACCCCAAAATGGGGCAGGGGACCCCCTAGACTGGTCAGGGAGGTCCCAAAATGGGGCAGGGGACCCCAAAATGGGGTGGGGAACCCCCAAAGACTGGTCAGGGAGGTCCCAGAAATGGGTGGGGGACCCCAAAATGGGTGGGGGTCCCCCAAATCAGGGAGGGGTCCCCCCAAACTGGGGAGGGGTCCCCCCAAGCCCACCTTGCCGATGTTGGTGTTGTCCAGGGCGGCGTCGATCTCGTCCAGCACGAAGAACGGGGCCGGTTTGTAACTGGGGGGGACAAAAACGGGGAGAGACCCCCAAAAACGGGGTGAGACCCCCCAAAAATAGGGTGAGACCCCCAAGAACGGGGTGAGACCCCCAAAAACGGGGTGAGACCCCCCCAAAAACGGGGTGAGACCCCCAAGAACGGGGTGAGACCCCCAAAAATGGGGTGAGACCCCCCCAAAAACAGGGTGAGACCCCCAAAAACGGGGTGAGACCCCCCAAAACGGGGTGAGACCCCCCCAAAAACGGGGTGAAACCCCCAAAAACAGGGACTGAGGGGGGCAGGGGAACATCCCCGGGGGTCCCGGTCCAGCCCAGTCCCTCCCAGTGACACCCAGTGGAGGGTCAGGGGGGGTTCCAGTTCCACCCAGTCCCTCCCAGTGCCCCCCAGGGGAGGGTTGGGGGGCTCCCAGTTCCACCCAGTGCCCTCCCAGTGCCCCCCAGGAGAGGGTTGGGGGGCTTCTAGGGGCTTGGGGGGATCCCTGGGGGTCCCAGTCCCTCCCAGTTCCCCCCAGTGCCCCCTGAGGAGGGTCAGGGGGGACCCTCGGGGGTCCCAGTCCCTCCCAGTGCCCTCTCAGTACCCCCCAGGGGAGGGGCTGGGAGGGTCCCAGGGGTTTGGGGGGATCCCCAGGGGTTCCCAGTTCCACCCAGTGCCCCCCCAGAAGAGGGTTGGGGGGGGTTCCGGGGGTTTGGGGTGATCCCTGGGGCTCCCAGTTCCACCCAGTGCCCTCCCAGTGCTCCCCAGGGGAGGGTCGGGGGGGTCCCAGTTCTATCCAGTGACCCCCAGAGGAGGGTCAGGGGGCTCCCAGTTCCCCCCAGTGCCCCCTGAGCAGAGTCAGGGAGGATCCCTGGGGGTCCCAGTCCCTCCCAGTTCCCCCCAGGAGTGTCAGGGGAGGATCCCTGGGGGTCCCAGTTCCCCCCAGTGCCCCCCAGCAGGGTCAGGGGGGATCCCTGGGGGTCCCAGTCCTTCCCAGTTCCCCCCAGTGCCCCCCAAGCAGGGTCAGGGGGGG
>NW_020922904.1:0-1088 GCF_003984885.1 Neopelma chrysocephalum
CCCCGCCCCCACCTGCTGCTCTTCCCGCCCTTCCCCAAAGCGCCGCGCGCCGGCATCGCCGTGGCCTTGGCCTCCACCTTGGACCCCGTGGCCGTGCTGGGCTCGGCGTTGGGGTCGGCGGCGACGTTGGGGTCGACGTTGGGTTCGGGGTCAACGTTGGGTCCAAAGTTGGGTTCAACGTCTTCATTGGGTCCAAAGTTGGGTTCGACATCTTCGTTGGGTCCAAAGTTGGGTTCATCGTCTTCGTTGGGCCCAAAGTTGGGCTCGGGGTCTTCGGTGGGTCCAACTTTGGGTTCGGCGTCAACGTTGGGCCCAAAGTTGGGCTCGGGGTCTTCGTTGGGTCCAAAGTTGGGCTCGGGGTCTTCATCGGTGTCAACGTTGGGTTCGGGGTCTTCATTGGGCCCAAAGTTGGGTTCAACATCAACGTTGGGGTCAACTTTGGGTTCAGCATCAACGTTGGGTCCAAAGTTGGGTTCAAACTCATCGTTGGGCCCAAAGTTGGGCTCGGGGTCTTCGGTGGGTCCAAAGTTGGGTTCATCATCTTCACTGGGCTCAAAGTTGGGTTCAACCTCATCGTTGGGTCCAAAGTTGGGTTCAGCATCAACGTTGGGCTCAGGGTCTTCGTTGGGCCCAAAGTTGGGTTCAACCTCATCGTTGGGCTCAAAGTTGGGTTCAACATCAACGTTGGGCTCGGGGTCTTTGTTGGGCCCAACTTTGGGTTCAACGTCTTCATTGGGCCCAACTTTGGGTTCAACCTCATCGTTGGGCCCAAAGTTGGATTCAACCTCAACGTTGGGTTTGACACCGCCACCGTTGGGTTCGACGTTGGGTTCGACGCCATCGTTGGGCCCGGGATTGGGTTCGGTGCCCCCGTCGGGCCGTCACGGCTGCGGGTTCTGCGGGAAGCCCTTCGGCAGCGCCAGCGCGCGGCAGATCCACCTGCGCTCGCACACCGGGGAGAGGCCCTTCCGCTGCGACCTCTGCGGCGGCCGCTTCACCACCCGCGGCAACCTCAAGGTCCACCTGCGGCGCCACCGCCAGAGGGGCCCGGCCGAGGGACGCGCCGGCGACGTCGAGATGGAGGGAGG
>NW_020922905.1:0-1507 GCF_003984885.1 Neopelma chrysocephalum
CCCCCTGGGGACAGTGGCTGTGACCTGCAGGTCAGTCCCACCCCTGGGCACACCTGGGGATGGTGACCCTGATCTGCAGGACTGTCACACGCCCTGGGGACAGTGGGGTGACCTGCAGGCCAGTCACACTCCCAGGGGTGGTGACCATGACCTGCAGGCCACCCCCACCCCTGGGGACACCTGGGGATGGTGACAGTGACCTGCAAGGTGGTCACACCCCAGGGATGGTGACAGTGACCTGCAGGCCACTCCCAGACTTGGGGATGGTGACAGTGACCTGCAGGACAGTCACCCCCAGGGATGGGGACAGTGACCTGCAGGATTGTCACACTCCCTGGGGACAGTGGCTGTGACCTGCAGGACTGTCACACCCCCAGGGATGATGGCAGTGACCTGCAGGCCACCCCCAGACCTGGGCACACCTGGGGATGGTGACCATGACCTGCAGGCCACCCTCACCCCTGGGGACACCTGGGGATGGTGACAGTGACCTGCAGGACTGTCACACCCCCTGGGGACAATGGGGTGACCTGCAGGCCAGTCACACTCCAGGGGTGGTGACCATGACCTGCAGGCCACCCCTAGACTTGGGGATGGTGACAGTGACCTGCAGGCCACCCCCACCCCTGGGCACACCTGGGGATGGTGACAGTGACCTGCAGGCCACCCCCAGACTTGGGGATGGTGCCCATGACCTGCAGGACTGTCACACCCCCAGGGGTGGGGACAGTGACCTGCAGGCCAGTCACACCCCCAGGGATGGTGCCCATGACCTGCAGGCCACCCCCACCCCCGGGCACACGTGG
This sequence comes from Neopelma chrysocephalum, assembly GCF_003984885.1. Taxonomy (NCBI): domain Eukaryota; kingdom Metazoa; phylum Chordata; class Aves; order Passeriformes; family Pipridae; genus Neopelma; species Neopelma chrysocephalum. The sequence continues at coordinate 807 of NW_020922905.1, forward strand.
CACTGAGCAGGAGCAGGGCAGGGGGGGCCCTTCCAGAAAATGCCAGGGGGGGGAATCTCAGTTTTTAGCCAACTACCTCGGTAACTCCAATTCAGGTTTCTTCGAGCCCCGGGCCCGGCCGGGCGGGGGGAGGGCAGGGCCGAGGGCTCCGGGCTTTCCACTCCTCTGTCCCCCACTTTGGTGCCAGAGCCAAAGCTGCTCCCGTGCTCGTGACGGCAAAACGTTGTTGCTTTTGAGTTTGTGACCCGTCACCCTTTTGACTTTGTCTCAGAGAGTTTCTGTCGTGACCTTTGTCCGCTGACTCCTCCCAGCTCCGCTTCGCTCTGGGCCTCGCCGGCTTTCCCCACCTGGGCACCGGGGTGGGCAGGGAAGGGCCCTGGGCTGTGCCCACGGGGCGATGCCCCCGTGCCCAAGGCTGAGCTGAGACCCCCGAGCGCTGGGCAGGGGGGGTTTGGTGTTGCTGGGCACTGCCAGACCCCAAACCCTCCATCCTTCCTTCAGCCCTTGCCCTGGGCACCCCAAACCCTCTGTGCTTCATCCTTCCCCCCCTGGGCACCCCAAATCCTCCATCCTTCCTTCATGCCTTGCCCAGGGCACCCCAAACCCTCTGTGCTTCCTTCATCCTTCCCTCAGGGCACCCCAAACCTCCAACCTCCCTTCATCCCTCCCTCCTGGTCACCCCAAACCCTCTGTTCTCCATC
>NW_020922906.1:0-560 GCF_003984885.1 Neopelma chrysocephalum
GCCGCCGCTCGCTCACAGGCCGGTGGCGAACATGGCGAGGGTGGCGGCGAGGCAGAGCCCGGCCAGCACCGACGTGGCCATCCCGGGGCACCGGGAACCGGCCACGGGGCCCCGGCGGCGGCGGCGCTGCCCCGGCGGGGGGGGGGACGGGGCGGGGCGGGACGCACTACCGGGGAGGGACCGGGGAGGGACCGGGGAGGGACCGGCCGAGATCCGGGAGGGGCGGGGGGGGATCCGGCACCGAGCGCCCGCCCCGCGGGCACCGACACAGCAGCGGGGAGGGCACCGGGAAACACTGGGGACAGTGTCCTCCGTGCCCCCCCCTTCAGTTCTGGGGAGTCCCCCCCCAGTTCCTCGTGTTCCTGTGACCCCAATTCTTGAGGATCCTGTATCCCTGGATCCCCAGTTCCAGGAGCCTCAAGTACCTGTGATCCCACCTTCCCAGGGTGTGCCCCCTCCATCCTGGTGGGCATTCATTCCTGTAAGCCCAATTTCCCAAGATGCCACCTCTCCAGGACCCTCCGTCCCTGGGGTCCCCCACGATATCCTGGGGGGGGGGG
>NW_020922907.1:0-1206 GCF_003984885.1 Neopelma chrysocephalum
AAGAGACCCAAAAACGGCCCCTAGAGACCCCAAAACTGCTCTGGGAGCACAGAAACCACCCTGGGAACCCCAAAAACCACCCTGGGAGCCCCCAAAACAGCCCTGGGAGCACAGAAACCACTCTGGGACTCCCCAAAACAGCAGTGGGAGCCCTGAAAATCACCCTGAGACCCCTGAAAATCATCCTGGGAACCCTCGAAACGGCCCTGGGAGCCCTGAAAATCACTTTGGGACCCTCAAAAACCACCTTGGGAGACCCCAGAACGGCCTGGGGAGACCCAAGAACCACTTTGGGACCCCCAAAAACAGCCCGGGGAGACCCAGGAACCAACCTGGGGCCCCAAAAACCACCTTGGGACCCCGAAAACCACCTTGGGACCCCTGAAAATCATCCTGGGAACCCTCAAAACAGCACTGGGAACCCACAAAATGACCCTGGGAGACCCTAAACCACCTTGGGACCCCCAAACCTTGGGACCCCTAGAAACCATTCTGGGACCCTTGAAAATCACCTTGGGACCCCCAAAACGGCCCTGGGAGCCCCCAAAACTGCCCTGGGAGCCCCCAAAACTGCCCTGGGAGACCCGAAAACGGCCCTGGGATCCCTGAAAACCACCTTGGGAATCCTGAGAACCACACTGGAACCCCCAGGAACCAACCTGGGACCCCAAAAACCTCCCTGGGACCCTCAAAAACCTCCCTGGAACCCTGAAAATCGCCTTGGGACCCCTGAAAACCACCTTGGGACCCTCAAAAACCAACCTGGGACCCCAAAAACCACCCAGGGACCCCCAAAAACTACCCAGGGATCCCAGGAAACAACCTGGGACAACAGAAACCATCCTGGGACCCCCCAAAACCACCTTGGGACCCCTAAAAACCACTTGGGACCCCTAGAAACCACCCTGCGACCCCAAAACTTCCCCGGGACCCCCAGAAATCACTCTGAGACCCCCAAAAACCACCCAGGGACCCCCAAAACCACCCGAGGACCCCCAAAAACCACCCTGGGACCCCCAAAGCCTCCCCCCCTCTAAAAAACCCCTCCCAATTCCCCCCAATCCCCCCCAAAATTCCCCTCTGGGAGCTTCCTGTGAGTTCAGGGTTTTTTAGGACCCCCCCAGATTTGGGCAGGGGGTCCTCCCGAGCCCCCCCTGAGCCCCCCCAGCCCTCCCTGACCCCCCAGGACCCCCCTGAACCCCCCCT
>NW_020922908.1:0-882 GCF_003984885.1 Neopelma chrysocephalum
CCCCCCTTTCCCCGCACCTCCCCCAGCGCCTGCAGGCTCTTCACGGCTCCCACGAGCGTCTGGTGATCCACGCCGAGCTCGGTGGCGGCCTGGAGGCTGCAGAGCCCCTCGGGGGCCCCGGCCCGGTCCAGCCGCTGCAGGAGCAGCTCCGCCACGCTCGGCGCCATGGCCGGAAGTGATCCCGGGCCCCGCCGGAAGTGGCACGGGCCGCGCCCGGAAATGGAGGGGGTGTGAAGGGCGCCATCTTGGGAGTGGCGTCTGGGCGCCATCTTGGGTGCGGCAAAGCGGCCTGGCGGGGGGTCGCGGGGCGCTGTGACGTCGTTGAGCTGGACGATGACGTCACGCGGCGCTAACAGACTGTACCACAGCCCCCCCCGAGGCAGCCCGGAGCTTCAGGGTTCGCGCAGGGTTCACCTTCCTTCTGTCCGCACGTGCTGTGACATCACTGGAACGGTGACATCACCGGCGCGTCGCAGCGCTGTGCGAGGTCACGGACCCCCCGCCGCGCCTATCGGTCGCCCCCTCCGCATATTCCCGCCCCTCTTCATCCCCCCAACCCCCCCTGTTCCCCCAATCCCCCCCCCCCCACCAACCAGGGCCTGGCCCTTTAAGCGCCCCCCCCCCCCCCCCCCCCCCCCCACGGGCCCCCGCGCGGGGGGGGGGGGGGGGGGGGGGGGCGTCTCCCACCGCACGCGTGGTCGCCTGCGATTGGCCGCCCCTCCCAGCCAATGGGAAGCGGCCATCTGGGACTCCAACGTTCGGGGGCTCCGGGGCCGGCGGCGGGCGGGCGGGGCGGCCAATGGGAGCGGGCCGCGCGCGGGCTCCGGCCAATGGGAAGGCGGCGCGGGCGGGGCGAGGGCACGGAGGGCATAAAAAGGCCGG
>NW_020922909.1:0-1309 GCF_003984885.1 Neopelma chrysocephalum
CCATTAATTCCTTTATTTCCTTTATTTTTTAGGGGAGGGACCCCCCCAGTTCACCCGGTGATGCTGCGGGGTCCCCCCAGTTCCCGAGGTGGAGGCGGAGGGGGGACCCTCCCTTAATAAATTAAAAACGACCAAATGAGCCCCAAACTGCCCCAAATGTCGGGGATCCCCCTGAGCCCTCCCGGTTAATGCGAGGGGGGTGATTTAGGGAGGCCGAGACACGCGGTGGGGCCCGGGGGGGTCCCGGGCGGGGGGATCCCCTACTCGTCGGGGGCGGGGATGCGGTTCCGGGAGGGTTCGCAGCCCCAGATCTCCCGCGCGTACTGAGCGATCGTCCGGTCGCTCGAGAACTTCCCCGAGGCCGCGATGTTCCGGATCGCCATCCGGGTCCATTCCCGCTGGTTCTGGGGGAGCGGCCGGGGGGGGTCAGGGGGGCGGGAACCCCAAAAGCACCCGCGGGACCCCCCTGGAGCCCCCCCAGCCCCGCCTGCGGCTCGCAGTCCCCTCCCAGACACCCCCGAACCCTGCGCCCACCCCTTCTGTCCCCGTGGGATTTGGGAACCCCATTGTACCCCCTCCAGGGTTTTGGGGACCCCTTTGATCCCCCCCACCCTCGTCTGCACCCGCTGTCCCCTCACAAACCCCACGGACACCTGGGGAACCCCCCGAGCCCCTTAGTGCCCCCCCCATTTCTCCCAATGGGGTTTCGGGTACCCTCCATCCCCTCCCGAGGGTTTAGGGACTCCCCAAAACCCCTATCCCCCCCTCCAGGATTTTGGGAACCCCCTGAAACCCCCATCACCTCCCCCTATATTTGGGGTGATCCCTTTGGGGGTGTCACTTTGGGGGTCCCTTTTGAGGGAGCCCCTTTTGGGGGGGGTCCCCACCTTGTAGAGGGCACTGACTTTCTCTTGGCACTTCACGTACGCCTCGTAATCCGCGAACACCTTGAACCTGGGGGGGGGATTTGGGGGGTCAGGGGGAGCCCAGGGGTCCGAGACCCCCCCCCCAGTCGCGGGGGGTCCGACATCCGAGCCCACCCCCCACCTCCAGCTCCCCCGGATCCCCGGAACCCGCGTCCTCCCGGGGACCCCCCACCCAGGAGAGCCCGACCCGCCGCCTCCCCCCCGACAGGGCCCCGCCCCGACAGCGCCCCTGTCGCGACAGGCGCGGCCCGACAGCGCCCCCTGCGGGACCTGTCGTGGTTCATGAGCATGTTGACGATGTCGCGGAACAGGTCGGGTTGGCGGGGGCTGAAGAAGCCGGAGTTGAGCTGGTCCACGACCTGGCGGAGCTCGGGCAGGCGGTC
>NW_020922910.1:0-671 GCF_003984885.1 Neopelma chrysocephalum
GGGCACAAACCCTCCCCCCGGACACGGGATGAGAACGGGGACCCCCCCCAGGACCCCCAATCCCGTGGCCCTTCATGGGGTGGCACCTCAGGGGGTGACACTTCAAAGGGTGACACCTCAGGGTGTGGCCCTTCATGGGGTGGCATTTCAGGGGGCTACACCTTAAGGGGTGACCCCTCACAGGGTGACACTTCAAAGGGTGGCCCCTCACGGGGTGGCTCCTCAGGGGGCGGCACCTCCAAAACCCCGTCCCCACATCCCTCCTCCCACGACGACGACCACCACCACCAACACCGCGACGGGGACCCCCAGGACGGCGACCCCGAGGACCCCTCCGGCCTCGGGCACCCCCGTGACGCCGCGTCCTTCCTGTCGGCCCTTCAGAAGGCTGCAGGGACCCCCCCCGGGCGCGGCGGGGGCCGCCTGGCGCTGGTGGAGGCGGCGCTGGCGGCGCTGCCCAAGCTGGGCCTGGAGCGGGAGCTGAGGGCCTACAACGGGCTCCTGCGGCTGCTGCCCCGCGGGCCATGGGTGCCCCGGGGGCCCGTCCAGAGGATGCTCTTCCCCTTCCCGCGGCAGCAGGAGTGCGGCCTGCAGGTGCTGGAGCAGATGGAGCGATATGGTGGGTCATGGGGGGTCACTCTGGGTCCCCCCAAGGCCACCAGCTCCCCCCC
>NW_020922911.1:0-1091 GCF_003984885.1 Neopelma chrysocephalum
TTGCGGCTGTGGCAGAAGGCGAGGCCCTTCAGCAGCTGGTACATGAACGACTGGGGGGGACACAGGGGGGTCTGTCAGCCCCCCCACACTGTGGCACCCCTGTGGGGCCGGGCTGGGACTCTGGGGCCCCCCAGACCCACCTTGACGATCTCAGGGTCCAGGTCCCCATTGCAGCTGTCAAAATATTTCTTCAGGTCCTGGGGGGGAGCGATGGGGGGCCGCGTCGGGGGCGGCCAGGAGCGGTGACCCCCGGGGACCCCGAGGACCCCCAGGGACCCCCTAGAGACCCCCAGGATCCCCCCATGCCCCTGGCGCTCACTCACCTGGTCACAGAACTCGAAGACCAGGGTCAGCTTCTTGTCGCTGTGCAGGACGTCGTGGAGCCTGCAGGGGGGGTGGTCCCTGAGCCCCTCAGCGCCCGGCCCAGCCCAAGGCACCCGGGGAGGGGTCCCTGAGCCCCGCAGCGCCCGGCCCAGCCCGGGGCATCTCGCATGGCAATCCCTGAGCCCCCTGCTCCCCTGCCCCGGTCTGGGTCAGCCCGAGGGAGCAGCCCCCGTGCCGTGACCCCACAGCCCCCTGCCCGCGGCCGCCCCGGTACCTGACGATGTTCTTGTGCTTGAGCTCCTTGAGCAGGCAGATTTCCCGCAGCGCCGAGCTGGGCACTCCCTGCGGGACACGCCGGGTTGGCGGGCGGGGGGTCCCGGGGGTCCCGGGGGGACCCCAGCCCCGGCCTCCCCCCTCACCTCATCATCGTCGTCCAGCCGCACCCGCTTCAGCGCCACGATCTCGTGCGTCTCCCGGTTCTTGGCCTTAAACACGGTCCCGTAGGTGCCTGTGGGGCGCGGGGAGGGGGGGGTCACGGCAGGGCCCCCGCTGGCGATACCGGTCCGGGCCCCCGCGGCCCCCGGGCCGCCCCGCACGGCCCCGGCCCGGCCGCACCTTCCCCGATCTTCTCCAGCTTCTCGTATTTCTGCATGGCCGCGATGTCCCGGCGCGGCCCCCCCCGGTACCAGCCCCGGCCCCGCCGCCCTCCCGGCAGCCCCCGCGCGGCCCCGGCCCCTCCCGGCAGCCCCCGCGCGGCCCCGCCCCCG
>NW_020922912.1:0-1699 GCF_003984885.1 Neopelma chrysocephalum
CCCCCCCCCCCCTCGGTTGTAGGGCTGATCTCTCTCAGACTCTAGAATTGTCCCCCTTGGCTTTAGTGGAGCCTCCCCTCGCACTCCAGACCCTCCGATTGTGGGGGTGCCCTCCCCGGGCCATGACCCCCAGGCTATGGGGGTCCCCCCTACTTAGGCACCAACGCCCCCCCCGCGCTGTGTGGGTTCCCCTCCTTCCCTGGGCTGGGTCCCAGTCGTGGGGATTCTCCCCCATCCCCAGGCCGTGTCCCCCCCAGGTTGTAGGGCTGTGTCCCCCCACAGTGTTTGGGGAGCTGGGGGTGCCCCTGTGAGTGCCTGGGCCCTCCCGGGGCTACTGCAGCCAGTGAGGTGGGGTCACCACAGAGGCCCCCAGCGTGTCCCCCCCCTCCGGGCGGGGTGTGGGGCGCAGCTGGAGCCGGGCTGGCTGCCCCACGGCGAGAGCCGCGACGCCTCCTGCTCCGGCAGCGCTGGGCCGGGCAGGGTGCGGGCAGGGAGCGCGTCCCAGCCGGTCCCCTCCCTGCTCCCCGGCTCCTGGGGAGCGCTGGGAAGTGGGGTGCGCTCACCACTCACTGCCGGGGGGGCCAAGCCGGGGCGGGGGGAAGGCCGAGTGTGGGGGTTTCCTGTAAAAGGTGCAGTGTGACTCGGCACAGGGAAGGGTGGACTCAAAGGTGCTCCGTCCTGGAGCTGCTGTGGGCAGGGGGCTGCTCCCCCGTGGGTATGGGGGATTTGGGGGTGCAGGTTAGGCCCCCCCCGGCGCTGACCCCCTGAGCCTCCCTCCTGCCACAGGTTCCTGTGGAGCGACTACACGGTGGAGGTTCGGCTCAACGACTACCTGGACATCATCTGCCCCCACTACGAGGAGGGCAGCGTGGACCCCCGGGTCATGGAGCGCTACACCCTGTACCTGGTGGAGCTCGAGGAGTTCCAGGCCTGCAAACCCAGCTCCAAGGAGCAGATCCGCTGGGAATGCAACAAGCCCAGCGCCCTGCACGGCCCCGAGAAGTTCTCGGAGAAGTTCCAGCGCTTCACGCCCTTCACACTGGGCAAGGAGTTCAGGGAGGGGCACAGCTACTACTACATCTGTGAGTGCTGGGGGGAGCTCAGGGGGGGCTGTGGGGGGGTCCCCATCGAGCTTTCCCACACCCCTAACCCAGCTCCCCCCTTGCAGCCAAGCCCATCCACCACCACGGTGAGGCCTGCCTGAAGCTGAAGGTGACGGTCACCGGCAAAGGCAGTGAGTATCTTGGCTCCCCCAGGGTCCCCCCCGTGCCCCCCCTTTCCCGCTCGAGGCGCCGGTGCCCAGCGTGGCCTTGGCTGAGCTGAGTCACGGCCCGGCCGTGGCCCTCGGCCAGCCCGGGGTGTGGGCACGCGCGGCTCGGCCGGGGAGGTGTTGGTGGCTTGGGGAGGGAGGGGGAACAGCCCACGGTGAAACTGGGTTTGGGGGGGGGGGTGGGGCCACGGCCCGTCCCTGGCCCCACCCCCCCCGTTTGCTCCACAGCTCCAGCACCGCCTGTCCCGGCCTCGACACAGAAGGGGAGGATCCAGGCAGGTGGGTTGGGGGCTGTGGGCAGATGGGGGCTGAGCCCAAATGCCCTTCCTGGGGGGACTGGGGGTTGTGGGGGACACTGGGCTGAGCCCAGCTGCCCTTCCCGGGGGGGAACTGGGGGTTTTGGGGGACACTGGGCTGAGCCCAACTGCC
>NW_020922913.1:0-1328 GCF_003984885.1 Neopelma chrysocephalum
GGGGGGGGGCCCGCCGGGACCCTCAAGAGTCCACGTGTCCCGGTTCAGTTCCGTCTGTCCCGAGCGGGGTTTCCGCACCCAGTTCCGTGTGTCCCGGGGGGGTTCCCATCCCCTCGGGAAGTCCCGAGGGTCCCTCTCCGGTTCCACGTGTCCCGGGAGAAGGGATGGGGGGATCCCCGTACCAGTTCGGTGTGTCCCGGGGGGGTTCCCGCACCAGTTCCGTGTGTTCCGGGGGGGTCCCCGCACCAGTTCCGTGTGTCCCGGGGGGTCCCCATCCAGGTTGGGGAGTTCCCGTTCCAGTTCCGTGTGTCCCGAGGGTCACCGGGGGGCTCAGCACGCCCCGATGGCGCGGACCAGGAGCCCGAAGGCAGCGGCGGGAGCCCCCCCCAAGCAGCGCCCGGGCGGCCCCGGGGGCACCGGCGGCTCCTCCGCCTCCAGCCGCGCCCGTTTGCTCGGGACCGGCCCCAGCCCCGGCCCCGCCGAGCCGCCGCTGCGCCGCTTCCGCCCGGCCCGGGGGGCTCCGGGAGGCCGGGGGGCTCCCGGGGCAGCGCTCGGGGGGTCCCGAGGGGGCGAGTCACGGTCCCGGCTCGGGAAGTCCTGGGGAGGGTCCCGGTTCGCGAGGTCCGGGGTCTGTGGGGTCTGTGGGTCATAGGTTGGGGCGCTCGAGGGGAGCTTCCCGGTCGGTCGGTTCGGGGGGTACCCGCTCGTGTCCATCGGGGGGTCCCCCCGTTTCTGGCCGGTGAGAGGGTCCCCGGTCGGTCGGGTGGGGTCCCAGGCGCTGCGGGGGTCCCCGCTCGTGTCCATCGGGGGGTACCCTCGGTCCGGGGCGGTGCGGGGGTCCCCGTTCGGGTCCCTCGGGTGGTCGCAGGCGGTGCGGGGGTCCCCGTTCGGGTCCCTAAGGTGGTCGCAGGCGGTGCGGGGGTCCCTGCTCGTGTCCATTGGGGGGTCCCCTCGGTCCGGGGTGGTGCGGGGGTCCCTGTTAGTGTCCATAAGGGAATCGCAGGCGGTGCGGGGGTCCCCGCTCGTGTCCATCGGGGGGTCCCCTCGGCCCGGGGCGGTGCGGGGGTCCCCGCTCGGGTCCCTCGGGTGGTCGCAGGCGGTGCGGGGGTCCCCGCTCGGTCGGTTCGGGGGGTGCCCGGCGGTGTCCCTCGGGGGGTCCCGCCGTTCCAGGGGGTTCTCTCCGCCCGCCGTGTCCCCGGGCGGTGCCGGTACCGGCCCCGGGAGGGTCCCGGCGGCGGCGGCGGCGGCGCGGGCGCTCAGGTACCGGTGGCGGGCGGCGCGGACGAGCAGCGAGAGCTGGAGGCTGCGGTGCAAGCGGAGGCCCCCCC
>NW_020922914.1:0-1221 GCF_003984885.1 Neopelma chrysocephalum
GGAGGGGGTCCCGGGGGTCTCCCGGGGGAACCTGGGGGGAGGGGGTCCGGGGGGTCTTCCGGGGGGTCCCAGGGAGGGGGTCCCGGGGGATCCTGGGGGGGGGTCCCGGGGGTCTCCCTGGGGTCTCCCGGGGGATCCCGGGGAGGGGGTCCCGGGGGTCTCCCGGGGGATCCTTGGGGTAGGGGGTCCCGGGGCATCCTGGGGAGGGGTCCCGTGGGATCCTGGGGAGGGGTCCCACACGCACCCTGCTGCCGGGAGCACTTGCGGTCGGTGACGCCGGTGAGCGGCCCCCGGCCCAGCAGCACGGGCTGCCCGTCGGGCAGCGGCACCGGCCCCGCCAGCCCGCGCAGCTCCGCCTGCATCGCCCGGAACCGGCAACCGGCAGCGGGAACCGGGATCGAGAACCGGGAACCGGGAGCGGGAACTGGGAACCGGGATCTGGAACCGGGACCGGGCTGGAGGGGAACAGGGGAACCCGGGCCGGGAACCGGGCACGGAGCCGGACCGGGATCGAGGGGACACCGCGCTCCTGGCCACGCCCCCTTCTTGGCCACGCCCCCTTCTTGGCCCAGCACGCAACTCCCTGCCCTTCCCCCGCCCCCTCCGCTCTCCCGTTCCCGCCTTTTCTGACCTTGAACGCGCCTCTTCCGGGTTGTGTGGCCACGCCCCTCATCTATAAACCACGCCCCTACGTCTAAGCCACGCCCCCGATGTGCAAACCACGCTGATTTATGGCGTTTAGCCACGCCCTCTCAGGGCACGCGCAAAAAAGAGGACTTCCGGGTTTGCTACGCCGCCGCTTCCGGCGGTTTGAGCGTCCACGGCGCCCCCTGGCGGTGGAGGACGGGTTTGGTCCTCCAAGGGTTGGTGGGGGGATGGGAGGGACTGGGAGACACTGGGAGACACTGGGAGAGGGTGAAGGGGGAGGGAGAGGGATTGGGAGGAACTGGGAGAGGCTGGAGGGGGCACTGGGGGTGACTGGGAGGGGCTGGGGGGGCACTGGGGGGGCACTGGGAGGGACTGGAGGGGTCACTGGGGGTGACTGGGGGGGGCACTGGGAGGCACTGGGAAAGGCCTGGGAGTTACTGGGGGTACTGATTTGGACCGGGAGGGGCTGGTTTGGACTGGGAGGGACTGGTTTGGACTGGGAGAGGGCACTTGGGGGTCACCCCTTCCCCTCCCGAGGGCCCTCAATATAAACCTGCTGACTCAGCAGTGCCA
>NW_020922915.1:0-1182 GCF_003984885.1 Neopelma chrysocephalum
AGTGTCCAATTTGGGGGGGTCCCAGTTTTGGGGACCCCCCGAAAGTCTCGGGGACCCCCCTCCACGGGACCCTCTTGGCCCCGCCCCCGATGACGTCACAGCCCCAAATACGGGCACGCGGGGGAGCGATGACGTCACAGCCCCGCCCCGGCAGCCGATGATGTCACACGGAGGCTGATGATGTCACAGCGCTGATGACGTCATGGACTTGGACTCTGCACTCGATGATGTCATGGCCCCGCCCAAGGCGCCCGATGACGTCACAGCCCCCAACTCGGCGGCCGATGATGTCACCGCCGCCCAACATGGCGGCCGATGACGTCACAGCCCCTCCCCCGGGCACCGATGACGTCACTGCCTAGGATTCCGTGCTTGATGATGTCACGGCCCCGTGTGCGGCGCCCGGTGACGTCACGCCGGTGATGTCATAAAGCGCCCGATGACGTCACAGCCCCGATGAGGTCACGCTGAAGCCGATGACGTCACAACCGCGCCCAGCGGAGCCGATGACGTCACAGGCGTCTCCTCCTCAGCAGACGATGTCAAAACCCCACCCACTGCCCTCGATGACGTCACCGCCCCCCGTACGGCGGTCGATGACGTCACACCGGAGCCGATGATGTCACAGACCTCTCTGCTCGTCAGCTGATGATGTCATAACCCCGCTCGCAGCTCTTGGTGACGTCAGAGCCTTTCCCTGATGACGTCACACACCCCCCACGGGCCCCGGTGACGTCACAGCCCCCTCCTCGTCCGCCAGTGATGTCACGGCCCCGCCCCCGCCCCGATGACGTCACACACTGAAGCCAATGATGTCACGGACTTCCTGTCCTTCGATGACGTCACAGCCGCTCCCCCTCAGCAGCCGATGATGTCACGCCCTCAGCAGCCAATCGGTGCCGCAGCCTCGATGATGTCACACCCCTCCCGATGACGTCACGCCCCCGGCGATGACGTCAGCACTGTGGACTCCCACCCCCCCTCCATGATGTCGCGAGGGGGCGGAGTCACCTCGGCGATGACGTCACATCCGCCAATCACTGCCAAGGCCCCGCCCCCTCCCGCGACATCGTGCGACGGGGGCCCGTCGATGACGTCACACCCCCTTCCCAATGACGTCACAGCCCCACCGAAGCCATAACGGGGGGGACGGGCGGCCCCGCCCCGTGACCCCCCCCCCCC
>NW_020922916.1:0-978 GCF_003984885.1 Neopelma chrysocephalum
GGGGGGGTTCGGGAGGGAAGGAGTGTGTTGGGACGGGGGTCGGGGGTCGGGTCTGGGAATGGGGTGGGGGCGGGAATGGGGTGTGAGCCGAGGTGGGACCCTCAGCCCTTCCTGGGGGGAACTTTATTGGATAAACCAGTTCAACCAGTACCGCCAGTCCCACCAGTTCAATAGGGAATCACACCAGTCCCACCAGTCCCAGCCCCCATTTCCCCCCCGGGCGGGTCTATCCCAGATCGGCCCCTCGGGATCACCAAATCCGGGGGATTTTGGGGTCTCTGGGCACCCAAAACGCCCCGGCCGTGGGCAGGGAGGGGAAGGGGTCTTGAAGTTGTTTTGAGCGGCTGCGGAGAAAGTCGCTGATTTACGGGAATCCCCGGAGCTTCGGGGGGTAGGAAATGGGCGTTTCCTGTCAAAACCCTCCCGGGGCGTCACCGGCACCGGCAGAAAGCGGCGACAACAACACGGGGAGGGGAGATAACACGGGGAGGAGACCCCTGAGCGGGCGGAGAAAGGGACGGAACGAGGAAACTCCGGTGCTGAGAAGGTTTCAGAGCTCGGGAGGTTTCAGAACTCCGGAGATTCCAGAGCTCGGGAGGTTCCAAAGCTCGGGAGATTCCAGATCTCGGGAGAGCCCGGATTTGACGGTGAGATTCCCGAGCCGAGGGGATCCCGCGCTGGGATGGGGGTGAACGAGTCGAAGACAAATTGCCCAGAAGACACTCGCACGATGAACATCAACATCTGCAATGGGGACCTCAAGTTCAACGGGAAAAGCCCCAGGTGAGGGGGGGGGCAGGGAGGACCCCCGGGGTGCCAAAGGGGAGGGTCCGGGTGGGATCTTCATCATCTTCATCATCTTCATCATCTTCATCATCTTCATCATCTTCACCCTGGGGTGGGACCTTCATACCCGGGGGGGGTCATATCCCAGGGGTGGGTCCATCCCCTGCTGCTCCGGCACCTCCCAGTGATCCC
>NW_020922917.1:0-2205 GCF_003984885.1 Neopelma chrysocephalum
GGGGGCTGCCCGTGCCCACCCGGTGCCCGTGGGCAGCGTCCTCCTGCCCCCCCCGGGCCGTGCCCGGCCCCCATCCGCCGTCAGAGGAGGAAACTCATCTGTCGGGGAGAGGAAACTCAGACCAACCCTCCCCGGGCAGGAGCTCGAACGTTGAGAGCCACATCCGGGCCGGGAAAACGCTCGGGGGAGATGCCAAGGGGGGCCAGAAATAGCCCTGGCACCCCCCGGGGCACCAGGGACCCCCACAGGGGGGGACCTGCCTTCCAGAGGGGTCTCAAACCTTCCTGAGGGGTCCCAGGCCTTCACGAGGGGTCCTAGACCTCCCCAAGGGGTCCCCAACCTTCCCGAGGGGTTCCAAACCTTCCTGAGGGATCCCAAACCTTCCTGAGGGGTCCCAGGCCTTCCAGAGGGTTTCCAACCTTCCAGAGGGGTCACAGACCTTTCCAAGGGGTCCCAAATCTTCCAGAGGGGTCCCAGAGCTTCCCAAGGGATCCCAAACCTTTCCGAGGGGTCCCCAACCTTCTAGAGGGGGTCCCAACCTTCCAGAGGGATCCCCAACCTTCCAGAGGGATCCCAAACCTTCCCAAGGGGTCCCAAACCTTTCCAAGGGATCCCAAATTTTCCCAAGGGGCCCCAAACCTTCCCAAGGGGTCCCAAACCTTCCCAAGGGGTCCCAGACTTTCCCGAGGGGTCCCAAACCTTCCCGAGGGATCCCAAAGCTTCCTGAGGGGTCCCCAACCTTCCAGAGGGGTCCCCTGTGCCCAGTCAGCTGTGACATCCCAACGGGTGGCCCCAAGCTGGATCCCCCAGGATCTGGATCTCCCAAGATGTGGATGCCTCAGGAGCTGGATATCCCAGGAGCTGGATATCCCAGGAGCTGGATATCCCAGGAGACAGATCCCCTAGGATCTGAATATCCTGGGATCTGGGTCCCTCAGGACCTGGGTCCCTGGGATCTGGGTCCCTAGGAGTGCTGGATCCCCCAGGAGCTGGATACCTCAGGGTCTGGATCCCCTAGGATCTGGATGCCCCAGGATTTGGATACCTCAGGAGCTGAGTCTCTGGGATGTGTGTCTCCAGGAGCTGGATCCCCCAGGGTCTGGATCCCCCAGGATCTGAATTCCGCAGGATCTGAATCCCCCAGGATCTGAATATCCCAGGAGCTGGATCCCCCAGGATCTGAATATCCCAGGGTCTGGATCCCCCAGGATTTGGATACCTCAGGAGCTGGGTCCCTGGGATCTGTGTCTCCAGGAGCTGGATCCCCTAGGATCTGGATCCCCCAGGATCTGGATCCCCCAGGACCTGGTTACCCCAGGGTTTGGATCCCCCAGGATTTGGATACCTCAGGAGCTGGGTCTCTGGGATCTCTGTCTCCAGGAGCTGGATCCCCAGGACCTGATTACCCCAGGATCTGGATCCCCCAGGACCTGGTTACCCCAGGGTTTGGATACCTCAGGAGCTGGGTCTCTGGGATGTGTGCCTCCAGGAGCTGGATCCCCTGGGATCTGGATCTCCCGGGATCTGGATTCCCCAGGATCCCGGTGCCCCAGGAGCCGGTCCCAGCCCTGCCCGTCCCCGGGAGCTCCGGGCGCTGTCCCGGCTCCAGCCCCGATCCCGATCCCGTCAAAAAAGGCAAGGAAGCTCCCGGCAGGCGCTGCCCGGGAACGCCGCGCCCGCGGCCTCCGGGATATTTTTAGCCCGGGAGTGTTTGTGGATAAAGCCCCGAATTAAAGCGTTCCCGGGGCACGGAGGGGGGGCCGGAGCTCCCGGGAATCGCTGTGCCTGGAACAGCCCCTGGAAAGGACAGACACGGCCCCTGGGAGGGCTGGGATGGGATGGGAATCCCCCCTGGGAGGGGTGGGATGGGAACATCCCCCGGGAAGGACGGACACGGCCTCTGGGAGGGCTGGGATAGGATGGGAACCCCCCCTGGGGGGGTGGGATGGGATGGGAATCCCCCCTGGGAGGGGTGGGATGAGAACATCCCCCGGGAAGGACGGACACGGCCCCTGGGAGGGCTGAGATGGGAACCCCCCCTGGGAGGGTTGGGATGGGATGGGAACATCCCCTGGGAGGGGAGGGATGGGATGGGATGGGATGGGATGGGATGGGATGGGATGGGATGGGATAGGACGGGACGGGAACCCCCCCTGGGAGGGGTGGGATGGGAACATCCCCTGGGAGGGGTGGGAATGTCCCTGG
>NW_020922918.1:0-1824 GCF_003984885.1 Neopelma chrysocephalum
GTTATATCGTGACATGGGGTTATATCGCAATGTGAGGGGCTGTATCGTGATGTCAGGGGCTCTATCATGACATGGGGTTACATCGTGACGTGGGGTTATATCATGATGTGAGGTGCTGTATCGTGACATGAGGGGTTGTATTGTGACAGAGGGTTATATTGTGACATGGGGTTATATCATGACGTGGGGTTATATCGTGACCTGGGGTCATATTGTGATGTGAGGGGCTGTGTCGTGACCTGGGGATATATCGTGACACGACGAGCTGTATCACGACATGAGAGGTTATATCGTGACATGGGGCTATATCACAATGTGAGGCGCTGCGTCGTGACGGGAGGGGCTGTATAATGACATGAGATTATATCATGACACGGGGTTGTATCGTGACGTCAGGGGCTGTGTCGTGACGGGAGGTGCTGTATCGTGACCTGGGGTCATATCGTGGCATGACGGGGTATTGTGACATGGGGTTGTATCGCGACATGAGGGGCTCTATGGTGGTGTCACGGGGTTATATCATGACTTCTGGTTATATAGTGACACGAGGGGCCATATCGCGACACGGGGTTATATCGTGACATCAGGGCTGTATCGCGACATGGGGTTATATCGTGATATGAGGGCCTATATTCTGACATGGGGTTGTATCGTGACGTGAGGGGCTCTATTGTGATGTCAGGGGCTGTATCCCCCATATGGACCCCCTCATCACACCCCTCCCATGCAGGCCACGCCCCCTCGGGCCCCGCCCACCCTCGTAGGCCACGCCCACCTGCATCCCTGGATGTTGCTCCAGAGCTGGGGGAGGGTCCCCAGGGCCCCACCCAGGACCCCTCTCCCATATAGACCCTCCCCCATCACACCCCTCCCATGCAGGCCACGCCCACTCAGGCCCCGCCCACCCCCGTAGGCCCCGCCCACCTGCGCGCCCAGGATGCCGATGACGATGCCGAGCTGGTGGAGGGTCCCCAGGGCCCCCCGGAGCCGCAGCGGAGCCACTTCCCCCACGTACAGAGGGACCAGCACCGACACCAGCCCTAAGGGACACGCCCCCTTACTCACACGGACACGCCCCTTCCGGCCCAGACCACGCCCCCTTGTTGGGACGGGAGGTCACACCCCTTTTGGGGGGGTAGGCCACGCCTACTTTTGGTCCAGACACTGTATCACATTGGTCCAGGCCACGCCCCACTTCTGGGAATGGCCACGCCCCCTCTGGGATTGACCACGCCCCCTCTGGGTCTGACCACGCCCCCTTATCTCCCTGGTGCAGGCCACACCCCCTCCATGCCTGAACACGCCTCCCAGTCCAGACCACGCCCCCTCAGTCAAGACCACGCCCCCTCCAGGCTTGACCACGCCCCCTTGGCTCCCAGTGCAGGTCACACCCCCTCCACACCTGAACACGCCCCCAGGTCCAGACCACGCCCCCTCGAGCTAGACCACACCCCCTCCAGGCCGGACTGTGTCCCCCTCATGCGCGACCACGCCCACTTCATCCTGACCAAGCCCCCTCCACCCAGACCACACCCCCTCCACTCTGACCACACCCCTTTTGGTCCAGGCCACACCCCTTTTCCAGAGACCACGCCCCTCCCCAAGCCCCTCCCCCCGGTGGGCGGTACCTGAGTAGGCCCCCACGATGAGGCGGCCAATGATGATGAGGATGTAGGTGGGGCCCAGCTTGGCCCCGCCCATCAGGGCCCCGCCCACCACGGCCAGGCCGTTGGTGGCCAATAGGGCGCCTTTCCTGGGGGGAGGAGGGGGTGGGGCCATGGGGTGATGACCACGCCCCCCAGCCCCACCCCATAACCCCGCCCT
>NW_020922919.1:0-2294 GCF_003984885.1 Neopelma chrysocephalum
AATGGGGACAATGGTGGGGACAAGGGCAGGTGGGACTGAGGGTGGTGGGGATGGGGATGGGGACAATGGGGATGATGATGATGATGGTGACATTGGGGTTGATGGTAACAGTGACAGGGCTGGTGGGATGAGGGTGGTGGGGATGGGGACAATAGGGATGATGATGATGGCGATGGTGACATTGATGGTGACTGCGACATTGATGTGACAGTAACAGGGCTGGTAGGACTGAAGGTCACGGCATTGGGGTGATGGGGACAATGGGGATGATGATGATGATGGTGACGCTGGGGCTGGTGGTGACAGTGACACTGATGATGGCAATGACATTGATGGTGACAGTGACAGGGCTGGTGGGACTGAAGGTCACGGCATTGGGGTGATGGGGACAATGGGGATGATGATGATGATGATGATGATGATGGTGACGCTGGGTTTGGTGGTGACAGTGACATTGACGGTGACAGCGACAGGACTGGTGGGATGAGGGTGGTGGGAACGGTGATGGGGACAATGGGGATGATGATGATGATGGTGACGCTGGGGCTGGTGGTGACAGTGACACTGATGATGACAATGACATTGATGGTGACAGTGACAGGGCTGGTGGGACTGAAGGTCACGGCATTGGGGTGATGGGGACAATGGGGATGATGATGATGATGATGATGATGATGGTGACGCTGGGTTTGGTAGTGACAGTGACATTGATGGTGACAGTGACATTGACAGTGACAGTGACAGGGCTGGTGGGACTGAGGGTGGTGGGAACGGTGATGGGGACAATGGGGATGATGATGATGATGGTGATGATGGTGACATTGAGGTTGTAGGTGACAGTGACATTGATGGTGACAGTGACATTGACGGTGACAGTGACATTGATGGTGACAATGACGGGGCTGGTGGGAGTGAAGATCGTGGCATTGGGGTGATGGGGACAGTGGGGATGATGATGATGATGATGATGATGGTGACGCTGGGGTTGTTGGTGACAGTGACATTGATGGTGACAGTGACAGGGCTGGTGGGATGAGAGTGGTGGGGACAGTGATGGGGACGATAGGGGTGACAGGGACAATAGGGGTGACATGGGGGGTGCTGATGGTGACCCTGAGGGTGGTGATGGTGACACTGGGCGTGCTGATGGTGACACTGGGAGTGCTGATGGTGACCCTGAGGGTGGTGATGGTGACACTGGGGGTGGTGATGGTGACACTGGGGGTGATAGTGATGGCAGGGGTGACACTGGGGGTGCCGATGATGACAATGGCAGTGCCAGCGATGACAGGGGTGACACTGGGGGTGGTGATGGTGACACTGGGGGTGACGCTGGGGGTGGTGATGGTGACAATGGGGGTGGTGATGGTGACAATGGCAGTGCCAGCGATGACAGGAGTGACCCTGGGGGTGCCGAGGGTGACCCTGGGTGTGGCACTGGGGGTGCTGCCGGGGGAGGGGACACCCCCGTCCCCGGTGCCATCCCCGCGGTGCCGCCACAGTTCCTGTGCCTGCGGAACATCCGCACCTTCCTCTCCGCCTGCGCCGACAAGTTCGGGCTCCCGAAGCATCGGCTCTTCGGCGCCTTCGACCTCTTCGACGTCGAGGATTTCGGCAAGGTGGGACCCCGGGGGGACCCCGGGGGGGGACCCGGGTGTCCGGGTGCCACCCCTCCTCCTCCCCCCCCTCCCGATGTCACCCGTCTGTCCCCAGGTGATCGAGACCCTCTCGACGCTCTCCTGGACCCCCATCGCCCAGAGCAGGGGCTTCACGTGAGCGCACAGACCCCTCCCCGGGGGGGACCACCTGGCCCTGAGGGTCCTTGAGTGACCCCAAGGGTCCCACATGTCCCTGAGGGTCCCAGATGTCCTGGCCCTGAGGGTCCTGAGTGTCCCAGGTGTCCCTGGGGGTCCCCAGGTGTCCCCAAGGGTCACAGGTGTCCCCGGGGGTCCCACATGTCCCTGAGTGTCCTTAGGTGTCCCTGAGTGTCCCCAGTTGTCCCTGAGTGTCTCCAGTTGTCCCTGGGGGTCCCATGTGTCCCTGAGTGTCCTAAGGTGTCCCTGAGGGTCCCAGTTGTCTCTGAGTGTCCCCACTTGTCCTTGAGTGTCCCCAGTTGTCCCTGAGGTTTCCACATGTCCCCGGGGGTCCCCAGATGTCCCCGAGGGTCCCTGAGGGTCCGACCCGTGTCCCCCCCAGGCCCTTCCCGTCCGAGGAGTGCGTTGGGGACGAGGACATTTACAGCGGCCTCTCCGACCTCATAGAGTGAGGGGGGCTTGGGGGGGACTCGGGGGGGG
>NW_020922920.1:0-2969 GCF_003984885.1 Neopelma chrysocephalum
TTTTGGGGGGTCCTGGGACCCCTCCCCAACCCTGGTGGGCAGGGAGGGGGTTAACATAAAAAGGGGGGAGGTTTTGGGGGTCCCGGGATCCCCCCCCCAGCAGAGGTCACCAGGTTTGTCTCACTGTCCCACCCCCAGGGGTTTTGGGACCCCCAGGGCATCATGGCAGACCCCCCAATAGTGGGACCCCCCCTCCCCAAGGGAATGGAAAGGAACCCCACAAACTTGTCCCCCAAAGGTGATGAGACACCCTCAATGTCCCCCCCCCCAAAATATTAGGGACCCCCCAATCTATGGGACTCCCAGACACCCCCCAGTCCCACTCCACAGCCCCCCAAAATCTGGGGGGGGACCCCTGTGCCCAGACGAGGGATTTGGGGGGGCAGATTTGGGGTGAAAACCTTTAATGGGACAAGGCACAGAAGGACAGTGGCACAGCTCCAAAGGACAGGGGGGTTGTGTCACTGTGACAGTCCCTGGGGACATGGCACCGTGTCACTGTGACAATCCCTCAGGACATGGTGTTTGTGTCACTGTGACAATCCCTGGGGACACGGTACCGTGTCACCATTGTGGCTCCTGATGGTGTTTGTGTCACTGTGACAACCCCTGGGGACACGACACCGTGTCACCATCGTGGCTCCTCAGGACATGGCACCGTGTCACTGTGACAATCCCTCAGGACATGGGGTTTGTGTCACTGTGACAATCCCTCAGGACATGGGGTTTGTGTCACTGTGACAATCCCTCAGGACATGGGGTTTGTGTCACTGTGACAATCCCTGGGGACACAGCACTGTGTCACCATCGTGGCTCCTCAGGACATGGTGTTTGTGTCACTGTGACAGTCCCTGGGGACGTGGGGTTTGTGTCACTGTGACAGTCCCTGGGGACATGGCACCGTGTCACTGTGACAATCCCTCAGGACATGGGGTTTGTGTCACTGTGACAATCCCTCAGGACATGGGGTTTGTGTCACTGTGACAGTCCCTGGGGACATGAGGTTTGTGTCACTGTGACAATCCCTGGGGACACAACACCGTGTCACCATCGTGGCTCCTCAGGACATGGCCTTTGTGTCACCACAGTGTCCCCGTGTCACCATCAGGGCTCCCTGGGTCTGAGCTTTGTGTCACCACGGTGTCCCCGTGTCATTGTCAGGGCTCCTTGGGGCTGAGCTTTGTGTCACCACGGTGTCCCCTCAGGACATGGCGTTGTGTCACCATCAGGGCCCCTTTGTGTCACCACTGTGTCCCCTCAGGACATGGCATCGTGCCACTGTGAGGGCTCCCTGGGTTTGAGCTTTGTGTCACCACGGTGTCCCCATGTCACCATCAGGGCTCCTTGGGGCTGAGCTTTGTGTCACCACAGTGTCCCCTCAGGACATGGCATCGTGTCACCATCAGGGCTCCCTGGGGCCAAGCTTTGTGTCACCACGGTGTCCCCGTGTCACCACCATCAGGGCTCCTTGGGGCCGAGCTTTGTGTCACCACAGTGTCCCCTCAGGACATGGCATCGTGTCACCATCAGGGCTCCTTTGTGTCACCACGGTGTCCCCTCAGGACATGGCATCGTGCCACTGTGAGGGCTCCCTGGCTCTGAGCTTTGTGTCACCACGGTGTCCCCATGTCACCATCAGGGCTCCTTGGGGCTGAGCTTTGTGTCACCACAGTGTCCTCTCAGGACATGGCATCGTGTCACCATCAGGGCTCCCTGGGTCTGAGCTTTGTGTCACCACGGTGTCCCCGTGTCATTGTCAGGGCTCCTTGGGGCTGAGCTTTGTGTCACCACGGTGTCCCCTCAGGACATGGCGTTGTGTCACCATCAGGGCCCCTTTGTGTCACCACGGTGTCCCCTCACGACATGGCATCGTGTCACCGTCAGGGCTCCTTGGGGCTGAGCTTTGTGTCACCACAGTGTCCCCTCAGGACACCCCGTGCTGTGTCACTGCGAGGGGACACCGTGGTGTCACCACCTCGTCCCCTGGGGGGACACGGTGTCCTGTCACCGGGACAGTTGCTGGGGACATTCCCCCTGTCCCTCCTGCTGCTCCCTGCTCTTCCTCCACTGCTCCTCCTCCTCTCGGTCCAGGCGCTGCAGCTGCTTCTCCAGCTCCTCGGGCACCGTCACCTCCAGCAGGTTCTCCAGCCCCGCCTCGGGCTCGTCCCCGATCAGCACCTGGGGGGGACACGGGGACAGGGATGGAGGGACCCCCACCCTGCTCCTGTGGGATGGAGGGACCCCCACCCTGAGCCTGTGGGGCTTGGGACCAGGATCTGGGACCAGAACAAGGACCAGAACCAGAACCTGGGACCAGGATCTGGGACCAGAACAAGGACCAGGACCAGGATCTGGGACCAGGATCTGGGACCAGAACAAGGACCAGGACCAGGACCTGGGACCAGGATCTGGGACCAGAACCAGAACCAGGACTTGGGACCAAGATTAGGACCATGAGCAGGATCTGGGACCAGAACCAGGATCTGGGACCAGGATCTGGGACCAGAACAAGGACCAGGACTTGGGACCAAGACTAGGACCATGAGCAGGATCTGGGACCAGAACCAGGACCTGGGACAAGGACTCGGCAGAAGGAGCAGGAGCAGGACCTGCTACCAGGACTTGGGACCAGGACCAGAATCAGGACCAGGACCAAAATCCACACTAGAGACCAGGACCAGGACCAGGACTATGACCTGGGACCCCAGGCCCAGGCCCAGAATCAGGACCAGGATCAGGCCCAGGCCCAGGCCCAGGCCCAAGACCAGGACCCAGGACCAGGCCCAGAATCAGGACCAGGACCAGGCCCAGGAGTATGACCTGGGACCAGGAGCCAGGACCAGGACCCAGGACCAAGACCAGGACCAGGCCCCAGGACCAGGCCCCAGGACCAAGACCCAGGACCAAGACCCAGGACCAGGCCCCAGGACCAAGACCCAGGACCAAGACCAGGACTATGACCTGGGACC
>NW_020922921.1:0-1379 GCF_003984885.1 Neopelma chrysocephalum
CCCCCCCAGGCCGAGGAACGTCACGGGAACTTCGAGGAGCGGCTGCGGCAACTCGAGGCACAACTGCAGGAGAAGAACCAGGAGCTGCAGAGGGTCAGACACCCCAAAAACGGGGACACCCCAAAAATGGGGAACCCCAAAAATGGGGAACCCCAAAAATATGGGGAGAAAAAAAATGAAGAACCTCAAAAATGGAACCCCCCAAAAATATGGGGGAAAAAAATGAGGAACCCCAAAATTAGAGACCCCTAAAAATGGGGAATCCCAAAAATGGGGATGTGAAAAATATGGGGGAAAAAAATGAGGAACCCCGAAAATGGGGAACCCCAAAAACTGAGACATCCCAAAAAAAAGGGACCCCCAAAAATAAGGACCCCAAAAATGGGGAACCCTAAAAATGGGGATGTGAAAAAAAAAAAGAGGGACCCCCCAAAAATGGGGAACCCCCAAAAATAGAGACCCAAAAATATGGGGGGAAAATGAGGAACCCCAAAAATGGGGAATCCCAAAAATAGGGACACCAAAAATGGGGAATCCCAAAAAAGGGGGACCTCCAAAAAACAGGGAATCCCAAAAATGTGGAACCCCAAAAAATAGGGACCCAAAAATAAATATGGGAGGGAACCCCCCCAAATTTTTCAAGACCCCCCCTCAAATTTTTGGGGTCCCCCACGAAATTGGGATTTCCCTTGGAATTTTGGGGTCCCCTTCCAATTCTGGGGGCTCCCTGGAGTTCTGAGGACCCCTGGAATTCTGGGGATTCTGGGGACTCCCCCGGATTTTTGGGGACCCCCCCCGGATTTTTTGGGAACCCTCCCGGATTTTTAGGGAACCCCTCCGGATTTTTGGAACCTCCTCAAAATTTTTGGGGTCCCCTGGGGGTATTGGGATTTCCCTTGGATTTTGGGGTCCCCCTGGAATTCCAGGGTCTCCCCTGGAATTCTGGGGACTCCCCTGGAATTCTGGGGATTCTGGGGACACCCCCCCCGATTTTTGGGGACCCCCCCGGATTTTTTGGGGACCCCCCCGCCCCGAATTTTTGGAACCTCCTCCTCCCTGTGGGTATTGGGAACTCCTTTGGATTTTGGGGTCCTCCTGGAATTCTGGGGAGTCCCCTGGATCTCTGGGGATTCCGGGGACCCCCCCGGATTTTTGGGGACCCCCTCCCCGAATTTTTGGGGCCCCCCCAGGCGCGGCAGAGGGAGAAGATGAACGACGAGCACAACAAGAGGCTCTCGGAGACGGTGGATCGGCTGCTCAGCGAGAGCAACGAGCGGCTCCAGCTGCACCTCAAGGAGAGGATGGGGGCCCTCGAGGAGAAGGTGGGGGGGTCCCCCCAAATCTGGGGGGTCCTGGGAGAAATCTGGAGGGTCCTGGGA
>NW_020922922.1:0-698 GCF_003984885.1 Neopelma chrysocephalum
CCCCCCCCGGCCCCCAATTTCCCCCCAGGACCCCCCCAAGGCCCCCCCTGCCCCCTGCCCAGGGTGGGGGTCTCACGGGGGGCAGGTTCCCCCCCCGGATGAGGCTCCGGAAGCGCAGGAAGGCGAAGGCCACGTTGGCGGCGCGGGCGGCCCGAATTCGGGTGGGGGGGGGCCCCAAAACGTCCTGGAGGGGGACCCCAAAATCAGCCCCCAAAGTTTGGGGGGGCCCTGAACCCCCACCGACCCCCAGGACCCCAAATTTCCCCCCGAGGACCCCAAATTTGGGGGGCTCCCGGGGGGAGTGTCCCATTTTTGGGGGTCTCTCAAGGGTTCCAGGGGGTCCCATTTTTGGGGTCTCTCAGAGGTTTTGGGGGGGTGTCTCTGGTTTTGGGGGTCCCGTTTTTGGGGGTCCCCGTTTCAGGGGTCTCTCCGGGGTTTGGGGGGGGGGTCCCAAGGGGTTTTAGGGGGTCCCCTTTTTGGGGGTCTCTCTGGGGTTTTTGGGGGGGGTTCCAGGTTTTGGGGGGTGCCATTTTTGGGGGTCCCTGTTTCGGGGGTCTCCCCGGAGTTTTGGGGGAGGGTCCCATTTTTGGGGGTCTCTCTGGGGTTTTGGGGAGGGGTGTCTCTGGTTTTGGGGGTCCCGTTTTTGGTGGGTCCCCGTTTCGAGGGTCTCTCTGGGGTTTTGGGGGGTCTCTCAGGGG
>NW_020922923.1:0-869 GCF_003984885.1 Neopelma chrysocephalum
CCCCCCCCAGTTTGAACTGGGACCCTCCCAGTTTGAACAAAGTGACTCCGACCCCCCCTGAGGTGACACCGGTGCTTTATTGGCCCCTCACGGCCCCACTGGGGGGGCTCCCAGTGCTCCCAGTGCCCCTCCCAGTCCGCCCAGTCCCCCTCCCAGTCCGCCCAGTCCCCCCAGTCCCCCCAGGGCCCCTCCCAGTCCGCCCAGTCCTCCCAGTCCTCCCAGGGCCCCTCCCAGTCCTCCCAGTCCTCCCAGTCCTCCCCCCAGGGCTCCTCCCAGTGCCCCTCCCGCTGCCCCTCCCAGTGCTCCCAGTGGGGCTCCCGCAGCCCCTCCCAGTGCTCCCAGTGCTCCCAGTGGGGCTCCCAGTGGTCCCGGTGGCGCTCCCAGTGCTCCCAGTGCTCCCAGTGCTCCCAGTGGTCCCAGCAGCCGCCCTGGGGGGGACACAGAGAGCGGGGGTTGGGGGGGGACGTTCCGGAGCCTTCGGCGTCGGCGTCATCATCGTCATCGTCATCGTCATCCATCTGACCTTCATCATCATCATCATCCAACCTTCATCATCATCATCATTTATCTGACCTTCATCATCATCATCCAACCTTCATCATAATCATCCGACCTTCATCATCATCATCATCATCATCATCATCGTCATCTGACCTTCATCATTATCATCATCTTCATCATCCAACCTTCATCTTCATCATCATCATCTTCATCCCACCCCCACCATCATCGTCCTCATCCCACCATCATCATCATCATCATCATCCAACCTTCATCATCGTCGTTATCGTCATCATCATCATCCCACCATCATCATCTTCATCCCACCCCATCATCATCTTCATCCCACCATCATCATCATCATCCCA
>NW_020922924.1:0-1137 GCF_003984885.1 Neopelma chrysocephalum
CTACCTGCGTGGAGCCAGGCGGGTGCCCGGGGCTGGGGCGGGGGGTCCTGCGGGGTCCAGCGGGGGGGTTCGGGCTCCCCACGCCCCCCCTTCGCCGCCACCGCGCCGGCGTCCCCAGACAAAGCCGCCGCGCCGGGTTCTCCCGCCGCCTCCCCCACGCACTCGGCTCAGCCGAAGGACAAAGCCGCTCCGCCTGGCTGCCCCCGCAGGGCCACCGCCGACCCCCCGCCCGGGGCCGCCCGGGGGGGGACAGGGGTGTCCCCACCGCCCCCGGCACTGCCACAAACCCCTCAGCGAGGGGGGGGTCCCCCAAACCTCGTGGTAGAGCCCCACGTCCCCGCTGCAGGGTGGGGGGGTCCCCAGCAATGCAGAGGGTGTCCCGCAAGCCCCCCGTGGTCCCCACCCCGCACAGGGTCCCCCAGAGGTGGCTCAAGGTCACCGGGAAGGTCGTGAGAGGCAGGGAGGCCCCCAAGGCCTCAATGGCTGTGCCACGGCACGGTGGGCACTGCCCGGGCACTCCTCGGCACGTCGAGGCCACACGGCGCCAGAACCCACCGGGAGCCCCCGGTGCCCACCCCGGGCTTGGGACCGGTCTGGGGTCCCACCAGCCCAGAGGTGTCACCCCAGTGTCACAGCTGGATCAGCTGGGGCTGCTTGTGGCAGGGGGTCCCCCCCTGGTTTTGGTGAGGGCTGAGCTTGGTGCCACCCTGGTGTCCCAGTGCCACCGGTGAGCACCGAGCACCCCCAGCACCTCAAACCTGCTCGGCTTCAGTGCCCCCGACCACACCATCCTCAAGGGTGGGGACCCCCCAAATTCCCTGACTCCAGCAGCTGGGGATTACCCTAAGCAGGCAAACCCTGCTGGGAGGGCATTCCCGGTGTCCCCATATCCCAAAAACCTGCAGGGAGGGCGTCCCTGGTGTCTCTCCACACCCCAGAAACCAGCAGACAGGACATCCCTGGTGTCCCCACACCCTGGCACCACGGAGGGAGGGCGTCCCTGGTGTCCCCAAACCCCAAAAATCCACAGGCAGGACTTCCCCGGTGTCCCCACACCCTGACACCACAAAGGGAAGGTGTCCCCGGCGCTCCCGCACCCCAAAAACCCGCAGACAGGGCGTCCCTGGTGTCCCCACG
>NW_020922925.1:0-3349 GCF_003984885.1 Neopelma chrysocephalum
AGGGGTCACAGGGGGTCAGGGGGTCACAAAGGTCACATAGGGGTCATAGGGGGGCCACAAAGGTCACACAGGGGTCGTGAGGGGGTCATGAGGGGGTCACAAAGGTCGCCCAGGGGTCACAGGGGGTCTGTGGGGGGTCACAAAGGTCAGGGGGGTTAAGGAAGCCTTGTCGGGGTCAGAGGTCACACGGGGGTCACTGGAGGGTCAGAGGTCATTGGGGTCATTGGGGGTCACAAAGGTCAGAGGGGGTCAGGAAGCCCTTGAGGGGTCAGAGGTCAAGCAGGGGTCACCAGGGGGTCACTGGGGGGTCATGGGGGGGTCACAGGGTCACCAGGGGGTCATTGGGGGTCATGGGGTCACCAGAGGGTCACTGGGGGGGTCATGGAGGATCATGGGGGGTCACGGGGTCACCAGGGGGTCACCGGGAGGTCACCGGGGTCACCTTTACCACAGGGGGCCCAGGGCCACGGTTCCCATGGCAACTGGCGATGAGGGTGACCCGGTTACCATGGCAACGGGTGGCGCAGGCCCTCGGTTGCCATGGTGACAAGGAGCCCGGGAACACCGGTTGCCATGGCAGCGGGTGACGCAGGAGCCGGGTGACCCGGTTGCCACGGTAACGGGTGACGGAGGCCTTGGGTGACCTGGTTGCCACGGTAACGGGTGACGGAGGCCTTGGGTGACCTGGTTACCGTGGTAACGGGTGGCGCAGGCCCGCGGTTGCCACGGCAACGGGTGATGGAGGCCTCGGGTGACCCGATTTCGATCTGAACGAGCAGAACGGGGCCTCGGTTACCATGGCAACGGGGGAGGCGGGATCCCGATTCGCCGGTTGCCACGGCAACGGGTGATGGAGGCCCCGGGTGACCCGGTTGCCATGGTAACGGATGGCACAGGCCCGCAGTGCCAAAGTTACAGGCGGCACAGGACCGCGGTTGCCATGGCAACATGGAGCAGCACGTCGCCGTTACCATGGCAACGGGCGGCACAGCCTCACAGTTGCCATGGCAACAGGTGATGGGGGGGTGACTTGGTTACCATGGCAACAGGTAGTGTGGGGCAGCGTTGCCATGGTGACGGGCAGCAGAGCATCACGGTAACCATGGCAACAGGGGTTGCATGAGCGCTGTAACCATGGTAACCATTGTGTGACGGGGTGGCCACGGCAACGGACGGGCCCCTGGTAACCATGGCAACGAGGACAGCAAGGACCATGGTAACCATGGCAACGGGGGGTGAGGACCGCGGTAACCATGGCAAGGGGGGTTACCATGGTAACCGTGCTGTACCACAGTAACCATGGCAACGGGGGCCCACGGTAACCATGGCAACAGGGGTGTGAGGACCATAGAGACAATAGAGACCACGGTAACCATGGCAACAGGGATGTAGGGACCACGGTAACCATGGCAACAGGTCACAGGTATAGATGAGGAGTACAGTAACCATGGCAACAAGCCTGTGGGGGGGGACCATGGTAACCATGGCAACCGTTGCGTGATGGGGTAACGATGGTAACAGGCAGGACCACGGTAACCATGGCAACGGGCCTGTGGGGACCACGGTAACCATGGCAATGAGGATGTGAAGGACCATGGTAACCATGGCAACAGCGGTGTGAGGACCATGGTAACCATGGCAACAAGGATGTGAATGACCACAGTAACCATGGCAACAGGGGTGTGAGGATCGTGGTAACCATGGCAACAAGGATGTGGATGACCACGGTAACTATGGCGACAGGAGGACTCACAGTAACCCCAGCAAGAAGGATGTCAAGAGCCACGGTAACCATGGCAACGGGGGTGTGGGGACCACGGTAACCATGGCAACAGGAGGAATCACAGTAACCATGGCAACGGGAGAACTCAGGGTAACCATGGCAAGAAGGATGTCAAGAACTGCAGTAACCATGGCAACAGGGGTGTGGGGACCACGGTAACCATGGCAACGAGAAGGTGGACGACAATGGTAACCGTGGCAACAGGAGGAATCACGGTAACCACGGTAAAAAGGATGCCAAGAACCACGGTCACCATGGCAACGGGGGGGTGGGGACCATGGTAACCATGGCAACAGCTGGAATCACGGTAACCACAGCAAGAAGGATGCCAAGAGCCATGGTAACCATGGCAACGGGGGTATGGGGACCACAGTAACCATGGCAACAAGGATGTGGATGACCACGGTAACCATGGCAACAGGAGGAATCACGGTAACCATGACAAAAAGGATGTCAAGAACCACAGTAACCATGGCAACGGGGGTGTGGGGACCACAGTAACCATGGCAACGGGGGGGGGACCGTGGTAACCATGGCAACAGGCGGAAACGAGGCTGTCCCAAACACGGTAACCACGGCGACAAACAGGCATGGGAGGGACCACCGTAACCATGGCAACCGTCATGCGATGGGGTTACCACGGCAACAGCGGCAACAAGGATGCCGAGAACCACAGTAACCGTGACAACAGGAACCACGGCGACAAGGATGGGTGAGACCGCGGTAACCATGGCAACGGTGATGGGGGAGGGGGGGAACCGGGGGGGTTGCCATGGCAACGGGACTCACCGAGGGCCGGAACGGGGGCGCCGGGGGCGCGTCCATGTTGATGCTGAACTGCTTCCCCCCGGGAACGCTCTTCCTGCGGGAGCGGCCGCCGTGGTAATCTGGGAAAAGGGGGGGGGTCACGGGACCCCCGAGTCAGGGGGGACCCCAAAATCCCACCCCCGGCCTCGGGGGGCCCCGAAATCCCAACCCCCAACTTGGGGAACCCCGAAATCCCACTCGCTGGGGGGGGTCCCGAAATCTGACCTGAAGGGGAGTTTTGGGGACGGTTTTGGGGGGTCAGGGGACCCCCGAATTGGGGGGGACCCCAAAATCCCACCCCCGGCCTCGGGGGGCCCCGAAATCCCAAACCCCGCTTGGGGGAACCCCGAAATCCCCCCCAATGTGGGGGTCCCGAAATCCCCCCAATGGGGTGATGGGAGGGGGAGTTTGGGGGTCTGGGGGCGGTTTTGGGGGGTCACAGGGGGGTCATAGGGGGATGAGGGGACCCCCGAGTCAGGGGGGACCCCAAAATCCCAACCCCGGCCTTGGGGGGCCCCAAAATCCCAAAATTTCACCTGGGAGAACCCCAAAATCCCACTCACTGTGGGGGTCCCAAAATCCAATCTGAAGGGGGGTCTGGGGGGTCTGGGGTTGATTTTGGGGGGGTTGGGGACCCCCGAGTCAGGGGGGACCCCAAAATCCCACCCCCGGACTCCAAAATCCCACCCCTGGACTTGAGGGCCCCCGAAATCCCAAGCCCCGCTTGGGGGGAACCCCGAAATCCCACCCGCTGGGGGG
>NW_020922925.1:3449-4293 GCF_003984885.1 Neopelma chrysocephalum
GGGGGGGACCCCAAAATCCCACCCCCGGCCTCGGGGGGCCCCGAAATCACAAACCCTGCTTGGGGGAACCCCGAAATCCCCCCCAATGTGGGGGTCCCGAAATCCCCCCAATGGGGTGATGGGAGGGGGAGTTTGGGGGTCTGGGGGCGGTTTTGGGGGGTCACAGGGGGGTCATAGGGGGATGAGGGGACCCCCGAGTCAGGGGGGACCCCAAAATCCCACCCCCGGCCTCGGGGGTCCCCGAAATCCCAACCCCCAACTTGGGGAACCCCGAAATCCCACCCGCTGGGGGGGTCCCAAAATCTGACCTGAAGGGGGGTTTGGGGGTGTGTGGGTGTTTTGGGGGGGTGCGGGGGGGGTCACGGGGGGTGAGGGGACCCCTAAATCTGGGGGAACCCCAAAATCCCCCTCCCAGGCTTGGGGGAACCCCAAAATCCCCCCCACTGGGGGGGTCCCGAAATCCCCCCAAAGGGGGGATGGGAGGGGGAGTTTGGGGGTCTGGGGGCGGTTTTGGGGGGTCACAGGGGGGTCATAGGGGGATGAGGGGACCCCCGAGTCAGGGGGGATCCCAAAATCCCACCCCGGCCTCGAGGGCCCCCGAAATCCCAACCCCCGCTTGGGGGAACCCCGAAATCCCACTCGCTGGGGGGGTCCCAAAATCTGACCTGAAGGGGGGTTTTGGGGGTCTGGGGACGGTTTTGGGGGGTCACGGGACCCCCGAGTCAGGGGGGACCCCAAAATCCCACCCCCGGCCTCAGGGGGCCCTGAAATCCCAAAATCCCACTTGGGAGAACCCCAAAATCCCCCCCACTGGGGGGTCACGAAATCCGACCTGAGGGGGGGG
>NW_020922926.1:0-462 GCF_003984885.1 Neopelma chrysocephalum
CCCCCCCCAGTAAAGGCACCCACCCCCTGAACCCCAAAAGGTGCAGCTGGGTGGGGCCCTGTAGCCCTGGGAGGGGCTGGGTGGGGAAGCTGAGGCACGAGGGGGGGTTAGGGGGCATTAAGCAGCTCTGGGGGTCCCCGGGGGGTGTTTGGGGTCTCACCGGGGGACGGGAAGGCCCCGGGGTTGCAGCGGTGGAAGCGCCGGGAGAAGTGGCCCAGGACCCGCTCCCGCTCCTGCGTCTCCCCCGACAGCACCAGGGCCTGCAGGAACGACCTGGGGGAACCCCGGGCTGGGGGACCCCAAAAACACCCCCCGGGGGCACCCCAAAAACACCCCCCAGGGGCACCGCTGGGGGGGGCACCCCAAACACACCCCCCTAGGGACACCTCCAGCATGTGGGATCCCCAAAACCACATCCCCCTGTGTGTGTTTCTGCCCGCTTGGATCCCAAATCTGCCCCCC
>NW_020922927.1:0-2070 GCF_003984885.1 Neopelma chrysocephalum
GGGTTCAGGGGGGGTTGGGGAACCCCAAAGTTTTGGGGGTTCAGGGGAGGTTGGGGTCTCAAGGGGACTTGGGGGATCCCAAAGTTTTGGGGGCTCGGGGGGGCTTGGGGGACCCCAAAGTTTTGGGGGTTCGGGGGGTTTTGGAGGGTCAGGGGGGTTTTGGGGACCCCAAAGCTTTGGGGGTTCAGGGGGATTTGGGGGACCCCAAAGTTTTGGGGGCTCCTGGTGGCTTCAAGGTCCCCAACACCCTGGAGGCCCCTGATGTCCCGGGGGACCCCAAAGTTCTGAAGGACCCCAAAGCCTTGGGAGACCCCAAGGGCTTCTCTGCCCCGGGGGTCCTCAATGCCCTGGGGGGCCCCAAAGTCCTGACGAACCCCAGCGTCCCGAAGGACCCCAGAGCCCTGGAGGTCCCCAACAGGTTGGGGTTCTCCAACACCTTGAGTGACCCAGTTGACCCCAACGCCATGGAGGTCCCCAAGGGTTTCCATGACCCGGGGGTCCCCAACGCCCTGGAGGTCCCCAACACCCTGAGGGACCCCAAAGGCTTTCGTGACCCAGGTGTCCCCAATGCCCTGAGGGACCCCAATGCCCTGGAGGTCCCCAACACCCTGAGGGACCCCAACACCCTGAGGGACCCCAAAGGCTTCCATGACCCAGGTGTCCCCAACACCCTGAGGGACCCCAAAGGCTTCCACGACCCAGGTGTCTCCAACGCCCTGGAGGTCCCCAAAGGTTTCCATGACCCGGGGGTCCCCAACACCCTGGAGGACCCCAACTCCCAGGAGGACCCCGACGCCCGGGTGGTCTTCGTCCTCCCTGCCTTCGAGGTGCGGGCTGGGACGGCGTTACCGGGCTCGAAGGCGGAGCTGCTGCGCCTGTGGGACGCGGGGGACGCCCGTCCCTTCTACGGGACCTTGTGCCCCCGCTGCCAGGCCCCCACCGACTTCGGGCGCTGGCGGGCGCTGCCCCCGCCCCCCCGGCTGCGCGTGGCCTACGAGGTGCCCTGGAGGGACCCCTGGGAGCCCTTTTACGTGGCCCCGGCCCGGGGGGTCCCTCCCTTCGACGAGAGGTTCCTCCAGTACGGCTTCAACCGCATCAGCCAGGTGGGGCTGGGGCGGGGGGTGGCCTTGGGGGGTGGGGGGGGGGTGGAAGTGGGGGGGGGGGGGGTGGTCAGGGGGGTAGGGGGGGACCTCGGTGGTCTTGGGATGGTCATGGGGTGGCCATGGGATGGCCATGAGGGTTGGGGGGACCTTGATGGTCTTGGGGTGGTCATGGGGTGGCCATGGGGTGGCCATGAGGGTTGGAGGGACCTTGGGGTGGCCTTGGTGGTCATGGGGTTGGGGGAACCTTGGTGGCCGTGGGGTGGTCATGGGTGGCCATGAGGTGGTCATGAGGGTTGGGGGGACCTTGGGGTGGCCTTGGTGGTCTTGGGGAAGTCATGGGGGTGGGGGGGGGACCTTGGCGGTCTTGGCTTGGCCATAGGGGCTGAGGGGTGGCCGTGGGAGCTGTGGGTGCTGTGGGGGTGACTCAGGGGCTTTGGGGTGACCTTGGTGGTCACGGGGTGGCCACGGGGGTAGGGGGGATCTTGGTGGTCGTGGGGTGGCCGTGAGGTGGGGCCGTGGGGTCTGTGGGGGCTACAGAGGGTCTGTGGGTGCTGTGGGGCATCAGTGGGTGCTCTGGGGGTGCTCTGGGTGCCATGGGGTGTGGTGGGGGTGCCATGGGGTGCTCTGGGGTGCGGTGGGTGACACTGTGCCCCCCTCCCCAGGCCTGTGAGCTGCACATGGCCGGGTTCCGTTTCGCGGTGCTGGACGGGGCCTTCGTGGCCCACCGGGGCTTCAAGGAGCCCGGGGGGTTCCACGGGGGCCGCGAGGCCGAGCTGGACCACAACCGGCAGCTCTTCCGGAGCTTCCGCGCGGAGCTGCCCCGGCGCTACCCCGGCTCGGCCCGGCGCTGCTGAGACCCCCCGGGTCACCCTCACCTGGGCACCTGGCCCTCCTGGGGACCCCCATGGACACCTGACCCACCTGGGGTCACCTGATGGACACCTGACCCTCCTTGGGATCCCCCATG
>NW_020922928.1:0-797 GCF_003984885.1 Neopelma chrysocephalum
GGAAGGTCTCTGAGGTTCGGTTTCCTCAGTACTCGTCCTCCTCCTCCTCCTCCTCCTCCTCCTCCTCCCGCCCGTCGGCGGAGTCCCTGCCCACCTCCTCGTAATCCTTCTCCAGCGCCGCCAGGTCCTCCCTGGCCTCGGAGAACTCCCCTTCCTCCATTCCCTCGCCCACGTACCGCTGCACGAAGGCCCTGTTGGCGTACATCGGGTCGAACTCGCGGTCGAGGCGGGCCCAGGCCTCGGCGACGGCCGTGGTGTCGCCCAGCACGCAGACGGCCCGGCGCGCCCCGGCCAGGCCGCCGCCGGGCACCGCCGCGGGCGGCCGCCGGTCGATGCCTGCCTCGAAGCCTGCGGGGCACCAGTCGACGAAGCGGAGGGAGCGGCGGCGGGCCTCGAGGGCGGCCACGGCGGCGCCGACGTCCTCGGGCGCCGCGTCGCCGCGGTAGAGCAGGCAGCTATTGATGGAGGGGCATAAACATAAGGCATACAGGCCAATGTGGTCAGCCATATGTTCAATTTATTACTTAATTAAGTCAACTTTTATACAGTTTAGTTTGTTTTGGGCACATGCTTACAACAAGGTGATTGGATAGCTCAGTCTGTACACGCGCCTCATGTCTCCAGTTCATTGGACCTGATGTTCTGTCCACGCGATCTGAAGTCATACTTGGCATGTAGAGGCCTTCATAATTAGGAACTTTCTGAAATCTGCAGGTGCACCCTTATCTACACTTTCTCAAGGCTTTCTTGCTCTAAACATACTATGTTCTCAAACCTTATAATTAGACACATAGCTA
>NW_020922928.1:897-2622 GCF_003984885.1 Neopelma chrysocephalum
TATTATTTAATTAAGTCAACTTTTATACAGTTTAGTTTGTTTTGGGCACATGCTCACAACAAGGTGATTGGAGAGCTCAGTCTGTGCACGCGCCTCATGTCTCCAGTTCATTGGACCTGATGTTCTGTCCACGCGATCTGAAGTCATACTTGGCATGTAGAGGCCTTCATAATTAGGAACTTTCTGAAATCTGCAGGTGCACCCTTATCTACACTTTCTCAAGGCTTTCTTGCTCTAAACATACTATGTTCTCAAACCTTATAATTAGACACACAGCTAACAAGTATAAACATTGCATATTTTCACACAGTCCATAAGCATAAACATTACAGCTTACAGCTTCTAGTCATGTCAAGCAAGGCCTACAGAAATGCAATGGAAATTGTTCACAATTTGAATCCTGCAACAGGCAGCAGGCCACGTACTCGCCGCGCCGCGGGTCGCGCTTCACCAGCTGGTCGGAGAGGTCGAAGCGGGCCGCCGGTGATCTCCGGCACGGAGAGCCGCTCGCGGTGGGCCCGCTCCGGGTAGGGCACCAGGTTGGGTCTGGAACTCGACGAGGTCGACGTCGAGGGCGCCGCCGAAGCGCAGCGAGGCCGTGACCGACTGTCCTGGTTAGAACGGCTGGGACCAATTCATCCCTGGATGGGCGTAACCCAAAACTGTGTATTCTATAGCCTTCCATGCCATTTCCCAAAAACTGCTGTCAGTAGAGGCCTGCAAGGTGGGAAGATGTTCCCGTACCCTTTTATGGAATTCCCCGCTCTGATACCCTTATATGGAAGAGGGACTGAGCATCCGCATGCCCTTTGATGGAATTCCCTACTCTGAGGGAGGGACTGAGCACTCCCGCCTGAACTGGAGAGTATATAACTGGGAGTTTCAGAGCCTTGCAACCTCTCGTGGGATCCAGAGGAAGACTGAGACCACCACCCTCGACTGGACTGCAATCATCACTTCTGACCAGACTGCAGCAGCTCTCCCACCAGCAGGTTTTTCCCCTCTCCCTTTGCTTTGGACTCGGGGGTGGGCCAAGGTACACCACTTTTGTTCATACCCCAGGGTGCTGAGTTACACATTTGGGTTTTGTGGGTTAAAACCAATTGCCTGCCTGTATAATTGTACTTATTGCATTATTTTAATAAATTGTTATTCTGACTTATAAATCTCTCTTTTGAATTGAGTTCATTTTCCCTTGCTGGTTAACTTTTAAACCAGCACACCGAGGAGACGATCTGGCCGATGAGGCGGTTTGAGGTTGGCGTAGGTGGGCCGCTCCACGTCCGGGCGCCGGCGGCAGATGTCGTAGATGGCCTCGTTGTCCACCATGAAGGAGCAGTCCGAGTGCTCCAGGGTGGTGTGGGTGGTGAGGATGGAGTTGTAGGGCTCCACCGCGGCCGTGGAGACCTGCGGGGCAGGGGAAAACCGAGAATTCCAGCTTGGATTTCTTGCTGTACTCCACCGAGAGCCGCTCCATCAGCAGGGAGGTGAAGCCGGAGCCGGTGCCTCCCCGGAAGCTGTGGAAGACCAGGAATCCTTGGAGGCCGCTGCACTGGTCAGCCTGTGGCAGAACGAGGCCTCTTGGTTATCCCAGCCCTTAATCCCAAAGAAATCAGGGATGAATCCCTCCTGGAGCCCTTCCTGAGGGGGTTCACTCCATGTATTCCCAGGTTGATCGCCTCCACAAAAGCTTTGCTGAGCTCCCAGAGCAAATCCCAGCAGCAG
>NW_020922928.1:2632-4966 GCF_003984885.1 Neopelma chrysocephalum
CCTCCACAAAAGCTTTGCTGAGCTCCCAGAGCAAATCCCAGCAGCAGCAGCCCTTGGAAATCACACAAATAGGGTTTTTTTTTGGTTCTGGGCACTTAATCCCAAAGAAACCAGGGATCAATCCCTCCTGGAGCCCTTCCTGAGAGAATTCAATCCGTGTATCCCCAGGCTGAGCACCTCCATTAAAGCTTTGCTGAGACCCCAGAGCAAATCCCAGCAGCAGCAGCAGCACTTGGGAATCACACAAATATGGGGGTTTTTTTGCTTCTGGGCACTTAATCCCAAAGAAACCAGGGATCAATCCTGTTTGGAGCCCTTCCGGAGGGGGTTCACTCCGTGTATCCCCAGGCTGAGCACTTCCATTAAAGCTTTGCTGAGCTCCCAGAGCAAATCCCAGCAGCAGCAGCCCTTGGAAATCACACAGATATGGGGTTTTTTTTTTGTTCTGGGCACTTAATCCCAAAGAAATTAGGGATCAATCCCGCTCGGAGCCCTTCCCAAGGGGGTTCACTCCGTGTATCCCCAGGCTGAGCACCTCAAGTGGACACATATTAAAGCTTTGCTGAGCTCCCAAAGCAAATCCCAGCAGCAGCAGCCCTTGGGAATCACACAAATATGGGGGGTTTTTTTGGTTCTGGGCACTTAATCCCAAAGAAACCAGGGATGAATCCTGCTCAGAGCCCTTCCCGAGGGGGTTCACTCCGTGTATCCCCAGGCCAAGCACTTCCATTAAAGCTTTGCTGGGCCCCCACAGCAAATCCCAGCAGCAGCAGCAGCCCTTGGAAATCACACAAATATGGGGGATTTTTTGGTTCTGGGCACTTAATCCCAAAGAAACCAGGGATGAATCCCTCTTGGAGCCCCAAAGAAACCAGGGATCAATCCCTCTTGGAGCCCTTCCCGAGGGGGTTCACTCCGTGTATCCCCAGGCTGAGCACTTCCATTAAAGCTTTGCTGAGCTCCCAAAGCAAATCCCAGCAGCAGCAGCAGCCCTTGGAAATCACACAAATAGGGGTTTTTTTTGGTTTTGGGCACTTAATCCCAAAGAAAACAGGGATCAATCCCGCCCAGAGCCCTTCCCAAGGGGATTCAATCCATGTATCCCCAGGCTGAGCACCTCAAGTGGACACACATTAAAGCTTTGCTGAGCTCCCAGAGCAAATCCCAGCAGCAGCAGCCCTTGGAAATCACTTAAATATGGGGTTTTTTTGGTTCTGGGCACTTAATCCCAAAGAAACCAGGGATCAATCCCGCTCGGAGCCCTTCCCAAGGGGGTTCACTCCGTGTATTCCCAGGTTCAGCACCTTCATTAAAGCTTTGCTGAGCTCCCAGAGCAAATCCCAGCAGCAGCAGCAGCCCTTGGAAATCACACAGATATGGGGGTTTTTTTGGTTCTGGGCACTTAATCCCAAAGAAATTAGGGATGAATCCTGCTCAGAGCCCTTCCCAAGGGGGTTCACTCCATCTATCCCCAGGCTCAGCACCTCCATCAAAGTTTTGTTAGGCCCCCCAGAGCAAATCCCAGCAGCAGCAGCCCTTGGAAATCACATAAATATGGGGGTTTTTTGGTTCTGGGCACTTAATCCCAAAGAAACCAGGGATGAATCCCTCCTGGAGCCCTTCCTGAGGGGATTCACTCCATGTATCCCCAGGTTGAGCACCTCCACAAAAGCTTTGCTGAGCTCCCAAAACAAATCCCAGCAGCAGCAGCCCTTGGAAATCACATAAATATGGGGGTTTTTTGGTTCTGGGCACTTAATCCTAAAGAAACCAGGGATGAATCCCTCTTGGAGCCCCAAAGAAACCAGGGATGAATCCCTCTTGGAGCCCTTCCTGGGGGGGTTCACTCCATGTATCCCCAGGCCAAGCACCTCAAGTGGACACATATTAAAGCTTTGCTGAGCTCCCAGAGCAAATCCCAGCAGCAGCAGCCTTTGGAAATCACTTAAATAGGGTTTTTTTTTTTGGTTCTGGGCACTTAATCCCAAAGAAACCAGGGATCAATCCCTCTTGGAGCCCTTCCCGAGGGGATTCACTCCGTGTATCCCCACGAGCACCTTAAGTGGACACATATTAAAGCTTTGCTGAGCTCCCAAAGCAAATCCCAGCAGCAGCAGCCCTTGGAAATCACACAAATATGGGGTTTTTTTTGGTTCTGGGCACTTAATCCCAAAGAAACCAGGGATCAATCCCTCCTGGAGCCCTTCCTGGGGGGGTTCAATCCGTGTATCCCCAGGCCGAGCACCTCAAGTGGACACATATTAAAGCTTTGCTGAGCTCCCAGAGCAAATCCCAGCAGCAGCAGCAGCCCTTGGAAATCACACAAATATGGGG
>NW_020922928.1:4976-5771 GCF_003984885.1 Neopelma chrysocephalum
AAAGCTTTGCTGAGCCCCCAAAGCAAATCCCAGCAGCAGCAGCCCTCAGAAATCACACAAATATGGGGTTTTTTTTGGTTCTGGTGGTTTGTTTTTTTTTATTTTGAGACTCTTTTATTTTAAGACTTTTCCCCCAAACCCAAAATTTAATTGCATTGTCCACAAAGGAGTTATTTAGAGGTGTCATTTTAAACGTGTCAACTTAAAATTCATCAGGATTCGTAGCGATAGGAAAAAGAATAAGGGGTACAAATTGAAAAAAAGGGGGAATTCAGGTCGGATAATGGGAATTCTTGGTGGTGAGGCCCCTGGAACAGGCTCCCTCATCCCTGGAAGGACAGGTTGGAGCAACCTGGGATAGCGAACGGCACGGGAAGAGTGGGACGAGACGATCTTTTAAAACTCCCCTTAATATCCCGTGATTAATTAATATTAATTAATATTCTACAGCTCTACCCCCCCGATATCCCAGAATTCCGTGGCAATCCCCACATCCCCCTCACCATCTTGCGGATCCTGCTGAGGACGGTGTCGATGTTCTCCTTGCCGACGGTGTAGTGGCCGCGGGCGTAGTTGTTGGCGGCGTCTTCCTTGCTGCTGATGAGCTGCTCCGGGTGGAAGAGCCCGTGGTAGGGGCCGGTCCTGATCTCATCTGGAAAAGGGGGAGAGGAGCAGAGAACAGTTATGGGGCCGGGATGTCACCGGGATGGAGGAAAACGGGTGGGGATTGAGACCATGATCAGTAAATTTGCAGGTGACCCCAAGCTGGGGGAGTGTTGATGTGCTGGAAGGCAG
>NW_020922929.1:0-1009 GCF_003984885.1 Neopelma chrysocephalum
TGGGGTGTGAGCCCAGGTGGGACCCTCAGCCCTTCCCGGGGTGGAACTTTATTGGATAAACCAGTTCAACCAGTCCCACCAGTTCCCACAGGGAATCACACCAGTCCCACCAGTTCCACCAGTCCCAGACCCCCTATATCCCCCCCTGGGTGGGTCCATCCCCGGATCGGCCCCTCGGGATCACCAAATCCGGGGCATTTTGGGGTCTCTTCGCACCCAAAACGCCCCGGCCGTGGGCAGGGAGGGGCTGGGAGGGTTTGTGGGTCGGCGCCGCGCAAATCCCTGATTTCTGGGAATTCCTGGAGCTCCCAGGAGTCGGGAACGGATGATTCCCTTTGGACCCTCCCGGGGTGTCACCGTCAGGGAGCGGCTCCGGGGAGGAGACCCCAGGGGGGGAGGAGAAAGGGTTGGAATGAGGAAACTCTGGCAGTGAGAAGGTTCCAAAGGTCGGGAGGCTCCAGAGTTGAAGAGATTCCAGAGCTCAGCAGGTTGCAGAGCTGAAGAGATTCCAGAGGCCGGGAGAGCCTGGATTTGATGGTGAGATTCCCAAGACGATGGGAGGTGTTGGTGACTTCCTGAAGCGGATTTTTGCCCCGCAAGAGGCCCCCGAGAAGGTGAAAACCGTCAACAACATCCATGTGAACACCAGAAGCCCCAGGTGAGGGGGGGGCAGGGAGGACCCCCGGGTGCCAAACGGGCGGGTCCGGGTGGGATCTTCATCATCTTCATCATCTTCATCATCTTCATCATCTTCATCATCTTCATCCTGGGGTGGGACCTTCATACCCGGGGGGGGTCATATCCCGGGGTGGGTCCATCCTCTGCTGCTCCGGCACCTCCCAGTGATCCCAGCCCCTCCCAGTGATCCCAGCACCATCTCCCAGTGACCCCAGCACCATCTCCCAGTGACCCCAGCACCTCCCAGTGATCCCAGCACCATCTCCCAGTGATCCCAGCACCATCTCCCAGTGCTCCCAGCCCCTCCCAGTGATCCCAGCACCATCTCCCA
>NW_020922930.1:0-539 GCF_003984885.1 Neopelma chrysocephalum
AGGGGCTGGCACTCCTCATGGACCTGGGCACAGAGGGAGCAGGGGGGCCACAGGGACAGCGATGGGGACAGCAGGGGGACCATGGGGACAGGGATAGGGACACCACAGGGATGGGGACAGCACAGGGGCACCACAGGGATGGGAACAGGGATAGGGGCACCACAGGGATGGGGACACCATGGGGACAGCACGGGGAAGGGGGTCAGGGTGGCTGGGGGGGGACTGGGGCCCCCGGGCCCCCCCACCTTGCGGTGGCACCACACGCAGTGCAGCCCCGTCAGGCTCTGGAAGCTCCGGATCTTCTTCTGGCACTCCCTGCACTTGGCACCATCACAGCCGCCCCTCACCCACACGTGGGCCTGGACCTGCAGGGGACCCCCCCCGGGTCACCCCTGGGGTCACCCCCTGGCAGCCCAGCCGGACGGACGGACGGACGGACGGACTCACCTCGGCCTCCCTGCGGTTCTTGGCGTAGGTGCTGATGCAGTTGTGGGGGGCGCGGCGGGCGCAGCGCTCGTGCACCGTGAACCGGCACACTG
>NW_020922931.1:0-1113 GCF_003984885.1 Neopelma chrysocephalum
TCCTCCAGGGAACCCCAAACATCCTCCAGGGCCCCCCCATTCCTGAGCCCCCCTCCTCCTCTCTTCTGCAGCCCCCCCGATGCCCCCCTATTCCTATGACACCCCCTCTCTCCTGCAGCCCCCCTGGGCCCCCGCCGGTGCCCCACCCCGTGCAGGGGCCAGTTCTCAGTGACCGCCGACGCTGCCTCGCCCTGGACGGGCCCGACCCTGCCCCTGACCCCCAGTTGTGCAACGGCTGCGCCGAGACCCCGGTATGGGGGGAGGGAGGGGGGAGACCCCGGGGGGGTAATGTGGGGGGAGAGACCTCCCAGGGGGTGACGGGGGGGTAGAGGGAGACCCCCGGGGGGGTTATTAGAGGGGAGAGATCCCCGGGGGATGATGGGGGGCAGAGACCCCCAGGGGGGTGCTGGGGGGCCTGCAGGGAAAGGAGGACCCTAGGATTTGAGGGTGTTGGGGGGGTCCCTGCAGGGGCTGGGAGTGGGGGAGTTGTGGTTCTGATTTAGGGGTGCTGGGGGGGTCACTTCAGGGGGAAGGGGGACTCTGGGATTTGGGGGTGTAGGGGGTCCCCCATCACAGTTTCTGGGGTTCCTGGGGGGTCCCACCTCTGTCGTCCCCCCCATCTCCAGGCCCAGGGCTGGGCGAGGGGTCCCCTATGCCAGTTTTTGGGGTCCCTGGGGGTCCCATCTCTGCCCCCCTGCCCTGCCCAGCCCCCAGGTCACTCCGAGAGGGTGGCCTTTGCCTACCTGAGCCCGCTGGTGCTGCGGAAGGAGCTAGAGAGCCTGGTGGAGAACGAGGGGGGGGAGCTGCTGGCGCAGCCCGAGCTGGTGGACAGTCACCCCATCATATACTGGAACCTGGTATGGTACTTCCAACGCCTGGCACTGCCCAGCAACCTGCCCCTGCTGCTGCTGGGCTCCCACCATGCCCGCCGGCACCCCCAGGTGGGCCAGGGGGGGCTGCCAGGGGGGCTTGGGGGCGGGTGTGGGGATTTGGGGGGGGATGCAAGGGGTGATCTGAGGGGTTTGGGGGGGATGTGAGGGGGCTTGAGAGGGATGGGAGGGGGTTTGGGGGGGTTGTGGGTTTTGAGGGGGAATGTGAAGGGTTTTGGGGGGA
>NW_020922932.1:0-1189 GCF_003984885.1 Neopelma chrysocephalum
GGGGTCGCTGCTCATCCTGGGCTGGGCGGCCATGGCCCTGTAGGGACACCCCAAAATCACCCCAAATACCCCCAAAATCACCCCGAAATCACCGGGGGAGGTGTCACTGCTCATCCTGGGCTGGGTGGCCATGGCCCTGTAGGGACACCCCAAAATCACCCCAAATAGCCCCAAAATCACCCCAAAACCACCCCAAAATCACCCGGGGGGGTGTCACTGCTCATCCTGGGCTGGGTGGCCATGGCCTTGTAGGGAACCCCCAAAATCACCCCAAATAACCCCAAAATCTGACCCCAAGGGGGCCCCAAAATCAATGGAGGGGGGACTGGGATGCACTGGGAGGGGATTGGGGGGACTGGGACAGACTGGAAGGGGTCTGAGGGGAGAACTGGGATGACCTGGAGGGGGAGTGGGAGCACTGGGATGGACTGGGACAAACTGGGAGGGGGTGGGCGGAGGACTGGGAGCACTGGGAGGGGTGACTGGGATGCACTGGGAGGAGTCCGAGGGGAGCCCTGGGATCCCCTGGGGGGGACTGGGATGGACTGGGACAAACCGGGAGGGGTCTCGAGGGGGGAACTGGGATTTACTGGGAGTTGTGGACCCCTCCGCCCGTTGCCCCTTTAAGAAGGGGCGGAGCCTCCCCATCCCTCCCCCCCATTGGTCCAGCCGCAGCCAATGGGAGCGCGCGCCCTGGGCGCTGATTGGCCGCAAGGAGGCCCCGCCCCTCCCCGCGGTGACGTCGCGGCCGTCGCTGGGCGACAGCCAATGGCGTTCGCGCCACCTCCCCATTGGCCGGGCCGGCAGCCAATGGGCGCGGCCGGAGCCGCCGATCGCGGCCGCTGATTGGTCGCTTTTTAATACTCCGAAAAAAGAATCAGGAGCCAATAAACGATCGAGCTGTGGCCCCGCCCCCTGTGACGTCATTGGAAGGAGGTGGGAGGGGTCGGAGTCCATTGGGGGGGGAGGAATCAGCGACCCCCCCAAAACACCCCCGGGACCCCCCCCAAACCAGAGACCCCCCAAAAACACCTCAGGACCCCCCCGTGACCCCTCCCCCAACCAGAGACCCCCCCCAGGACCCCCCAAAGACCCCCAAAACCCCCCCGGATCCCCCAAAATGCCCCAAAACCCCCCGGGACCCCCCAAAATCCCCCCATTGTCGGCTCAGTTGTTGCTCCCCGGGGGG
>NW_020922933.1:0-205 GCF_003984885.1 Neopelma chrysocephalum
GGGCCGCGGCGAAGTTGCTGCTCCTCATCGCCAAGTTGGCCGGAGAGTGCGGGGCGCGCTGGCGCCATCCCGGGGGGGCGCGAGGGGGAGAGGGGGGACGGCGCCCGGGGGGCGGGGGGGGGGCAGGGAGGAGGAGGAGGCGAATCCGAAAGGTGGGATACTACACCCTGCTGGCGGCGGCGGTGGTGCTGCGGGCCGGCCGGGG
>NW_020922933.1:305-1371 GCF_003984885.1 Neopelma chrysocephalum
GGCAGGCGCGCGGCCCCCCCCGCCCTTCGCGCTGCTCCGCCCGGTCCCCGCGCCCTCACGGACGCCCGGTACCGGCGGTGCGGCGCCGCGCGGCCGCCCGGTGCCCGCCGCGGCCGGCGGCGCCGCTGCTCCGGCAGAGTTTGGTGCCCTACTTCACTCTACTTTAGTTTCACTCACTTTACATCCGGGCTTTTTCCCTAGGCAATGGGGGCCGCAGCACAGCCCGTTCCTTAGGCAAAGGGAAATAAATTCGCCGCACCGACACGTCAAGTAGTCCCCCCTTAGGAGAAGCCACCGAGCCCGCCCTCCCGGCTCCCCCCCGGCCTGGACCAGGCCGGCGGCGCCCCACCGTCGCAGCGGGGAGGGGGGAGCGTGGGCGTGGGCGCAGCGGTCCCCGCTCCCCCTACGGGTCTCCGGCGGCGGGCCGGGCCAGGCCGGGGCGGACGGGGGCGCGCGCGGCGGCGTGTCGGGAGCGCGCCGCAGGCAGGCAGGCAGGGAGGCCGGCGGCGGAGGGATCCCAGCGAGCGGTGCTGCGGCCGGGCCGGGTGAATGGGATTGAAGAAGAGTTCAGCTTCTCGGCTTGTTTTTGTGTCACAGTTTCTCTCCTCCTGCGCCTCTCCGGCTTCGTGCCGCCCTCCCCGCCCGCCCTCTCCTCCCCGCCGCAGGAGGAGCCCCCCGCGGAGAGGGGGAAGGAAAAGGACCCCACAGAGGCGAGAGCGAGCGAAGAGGAGGAGGAGAAGGGAGCAACCTACCATCTTCCACTCCCCGCTTAGCTTAAAGAAAGTGAGAGGAGGAGAGAGAGAGAGGCGCCCAGAAGAGGGGGACAGGGAGGCCCAGAGGAGCGGCGGCGCCGGCACCCTCCCCCTATGAAGAAGAGTCCTCCCCCTCACAGAGAGGTCCTGCCAGGGGGACCCCGGCCGGCCCGCAGCACCACCGCCGCCGCCAGCAGGGTGTAGTATCCCACCTTTCGGATTCGCCTCCTCCTCCTCCCTGCCCCCCCCCGCCCCCCGGGCGCCGTCCCCCCTCTCCCCCTCGCGCCCCCCGGGATGGCGCCAGCGCGCCCCGC
>NW_020922934.1:0-2028 GCF_003984885.1 Neopelma chrysocephalum
GGGGGGGAGCGCGGGGACCTCCCGGTCGTGGCATGTGGGGCACCCCCCGACCCCAAACCCCCCCCAAACCCGGCGGGTTTCGCGGGAAAACGCGACCATCGGGCGCTTTCGCCGATTCGGCCGCTTTTCCCCCCAAAAATGTGCTGACAGGGCTGGGGGGGGGGGTCTCGTGGGTGTTTTTTGCAGCCCCGCCGGCCCCGCCCCCGCCCGAGGAGCCTCCGAGCGCCAGATTGGGGCAAAAAGCCCCCAAACAGGGTCTGCAGGAGAAGTAGGGACCAGAAATGGGTATTTGTGCCGCTTTCACCCCAAAATGAGCCGTTCCGGGGGGGGGGGGAGGGGGAGCTTTTTGGGTTCGGCCGCTTTTCCCCCCCAAAATAACCCAAAAAGGGCTAAAATTGCCCCAGGATGCGCTGCTGGACGGGTGCACCCCGAGCTGGGAGTTTAAACCCAAAATGGGGCTTTTCCACCCCAAAAAAAGTGCTGAGTCAGCGCCTTGGCGGCGCTGGGGGAGGGGGAGGTGCTTTTGAACCGATTTCCCCGGATTTTCCCCCGAAAGGCGGAGGGCTGGAGGAGGAGCAGGTTGGGGGAGGGGGGGCGGTGTTGTCTCTCTCCCCTCCCCACAGTGACGGTGCCAAAACCGCCTCGATTCGCCCCAAAATGGACAATTGGCGCCAAAAAATGGCTAAAAACTAGAAATTCCCCCCAAAATAAAGAGGCAGGAAAAGGTGAGCGAGCGGAGTAAGTACCGGCGGGGCCCCGGGACGCGCCGACCCCAAAATCCCCGTTTCTCGGCCCAAACTGCGCGGGGGGCGCGCGTTTAACCCAA
The DNA here is from genome assembly GCF_003984885.1 of Neopelma chrysocephalum. Classification (NCBI taxonomy): domain Eukaryota; kingdom Metazoa; phylum Chordata; class Aves; order Passeriformes; family Pipridae; genus Neopelma; species Neopelma chrysocephalum. The sequence continues at coordinate 827 of NW_020922934.1, forward strand.
AACCCCCAGTTCTGAGCCCATTTTGCGCCGGGGGCGCGCGTTTAACCCCAAATCCTCGTTTCTCAGCCCATTTTGCGCCGGGGGCGCGCGTTTAACCCGAACCCCCCCGTTCCGAGCCCATTTTGCGCCCGGATCGCGCGGCCGCCCCAAAATCCCCGTTTCTAACCTCGTTTTGCGCCCGGACGCGACTCGGACCCAAAATCCCCGTTTCTCAGCCCAAACTGCGCCGTGGGCGCGGGACCGACCCTGAACCCCCCCCAAAGTGGGGTTTTGCCCCAAACTGCCCGTTTTCGGGCTCCATTCGGCCCCAAATCCCTGCGATCGGCCCCAAATCGCGCGGGCGGGGCCGGGCCCCCTTTGGGGACGTTTTTCCCCATTTGGGGCCATTTTTCCCCATTCGGGGACGTTTCTCCCCGTTTGGGGACGGGTTTTTTTTATTTTTCCCGTTTCGGGAGGTTTTTTCTTTTCCTGAGAAAACTTTTCCCCGTTTTCTCAGGTTTTGCTTTTTCTCCTCCGGACCCGAAAAGGCCAAAAAAAAAGCAAAAGGCGCCGGTGGAGGCACCTCCGGGACCCCCCCGGGGCGGGGTTCGACCCCCCGCGGCGCCAGCGCTGGCCTGGGATCCTCAATATTGTGACAGGGACCCCCAATATCGTGACAGGGACCCCCAAATATCGCGACAGGGACCCCCATATCGCAACAGGGACCTCCACATATCACATCAGGGACCCCACATTGTGACAAGGATCCCCATATTGTAACAGGGACCCCGATATCATGACAGGGACCTCCCACTATTGCGAGAGACCCCATATCCTGACAGAGACCCCCAAGTATCACGACAGGGACGCCTCCATTTCTTCACCTTGACGTGGGGAACTCGTGATCCAGAGGAAAGGGCGACACCCAGATCGCAACGGGGACCGCGTGTCGTGACGAGGACCCCCCGTGTTGTGACAGGGACCCCCTATCACAACAAGGCCCCTCATTGGGCCCCTCCCGGTTTATCCCCATTGCTTTGGGGGAACCCATGATACGGGGACGGGGGGGCCTCATATCGCGACAGGGACCCCTCTGTCGGGATGGAGACCCCCCCATATCGCGACGGGGGCTCAGATTTCAGCCTGGACCACGACGAGGACCCGGGGCTGTGGCTGGGAAGGCGCCGTGTCACGACAGAGCCTGCGCTGCGACGGGACCCCCT
>NW_020922935.1:0-1063 GCF_003984885.1 Neopelma chrysocephalum
GGGCATACTGCAGTCAGCTGCAATGTGTCCCTAACTTCTCCTGAGCCGTCGTCTCCTGGATACTCTCACCCACTCCAGGCAGGCACGGCGATTCTCTGGTTCGTGACGATCTTTCTCTTATGATAGGAGGAGGGTTCTGGCCTTACCTTTAGTGTGGAAAAGACACCGTAAGGGTTCGCAAGACTTGGAGTGTTACTCGTCAAGGATCTGAACACTAAATCTCGGAGGTGTGCTGAGGAAGCTGTGAAGGCATACAGTGCGATGGAACGAGGGGCAGCCAAGCCAGACCAAGTTTTAGAGGTTGTGAGAGAGGAGACAAAAACAGTAAGAAAGGAGAGTCTTCCCGGCATGTGGCTCTGGGCTCAAGGTGGATGGTTGCAGAACCATTATCCTCTCACTACCAATGTAGACTCCTCACTTTCCTGTCAAATGTTTTATCTCTGCTCTGATACCTAAGAGGGGAGACCCATATCAGGAGAACACAGGCATAGGGAGGGTGAGTTTGATGCTGCTCTTACACCTGGGAAGACTGTGAAAACCTCAGGACCCTCCACTTGCCTAGAAGTCTATTTTACACACTGACGAGGTGCAGCACTTCCACTGGAATGCTCTAAGTCTTACCATTGCCATCATTCCATCTTTTTTCACCTCCTCATAAATGTTTTGTAGAGAAAACGTCATTTTAGACGTAACCAAATTGTACAGTAATTTTCCTGTTGTGTGATGGGTGCTTGGGATCGCTCTGGAGTTGATCTAGAGAACGGACTGGGAGTAAGGGTCTCCATCTGTCTAGCCCCCACACATTCAACTGCCCTTTCAGATGGGTGGACCAGGCCTCTCTCAGCCGCACCACTCGCAGGCAGCACTCTGGTGGTTGCCCAGTGTGCTCCCTGCCTGTGCGTGAGCGTCACCTATTGATTTTCATTCTTTTCCCAGCTCATCCCTCAGCACATTCCCTAGGGAATATGCTCTCCTTGCCACAGCTGGGGCTGGAATATCCAGGAACCCTGCTGGAGCCACGTTCCTCTCTCACACTGTGCGTTTACCCAGCAGAGAAAAACAC
>NW_020922936.1:0-1100 GCF_003984885.1 Neopelma chrysocephalum
CCCCCCCCCAGCCCCTCATGGGTGACTCAACCCCCTCCCTCCCAATTCCCGGAGTTTTTTGGGAGCCGGGACAACACCCCTGGGCGCCCACCCCTTAATCTTATCTCCAATTCCAACAATTCCCACCCTCCTCCTCCTCCCTCCTCCTCCTCCCTCCTCCCTCCTCCCTCCTCCCTTCCCGGCGCCGCACAGGTGAAATTCCCGCCGGGAATTTTTCTCCAACTCCGCCGATGCCCTTTTCCCGATTTTTTTTCAGGATCCGATAAAACGAATAAATAAATAAAAAACCAACCTAAAAACCAACACCCACCGAGGGTGTGAGTGAGTCAGGAGCCCTTTGTTTGCCCGAGTTTTTTGGGGTTGGGAGGGAAGGAGGAGGAGGGAAAAAATCTGGGATCCGAATCCCGTTGGGATCAGTCGCTCCCCGGCTCCGGATCCGCCGGGATCGAGCTCTGTCCTTCCCCAAAGGATGGAGTTGGGTGGGAGCCTCTTCTTCGTCCTCCTCGTCCTCCTCTTTGTGCCCTCCGAGGGGCTGGAAGGTGAGAGGGGGGTTGGTCGTCCCGATCCTGCCGAAATTCCTGTTTTTTGGGAATTTTTGGGGGTTTTTTTGGGAATTTTTTGGGGTTTTTTTGGGGAGTTATTTGGGTTCCCGACACCTCTAGAATTCCCTTTTTTAGGGTTTTTTTTGGCTGTTTTTGGGGTTTCTGGAAAAGGTCTTGGAACACCCAATGACCCCCATCCCAGGGGTCATCCCGATCCCTCCAAAATTCCCTCTTTTTTTGGGAATTTTTGGGGGATTTTTTAGGGAGTTTTTGGGGTCTCCCCCCCCAAAGGATGGAGTTGGGTGGGAGCCTCTTCTTCGTCCTCTTCGTCCTCCTCGTCCTCCTCTTCGTGCCCTCCGAGGGGCTGGAAGGTGAGAGGGGGGTTGGTCGTCCCGATCCTGCCGAAATTCCTGTTTTTTGGGAATTTTTGGGGGTTTTTTTGGGAATTTTTTGGGGTTTTTTTGGGGAGTTATTTGGGTTCCCGACACCTCTAGAATTCCCTTTTTTAGGTTTTTTTTTGGCTGTTTTTGGGGTTTCTGGAAAAGGTCTTGGAACACC
>NW_020922937.1:0-892 GCF_003984885.1 Neopelma chrysocephalum
CCACCCTAAACCCTAACCCTAACCCTAACCCTAACCCTAACCCTAACCCTAACCCTAACCCTAACTCTAACCCTAACCCTAACCCCTAAAGCCTAACCCCTAAACCCTAACCCCTAACCCTAAGTCCTAACCCTAACCCATAGCTTTAACCTGTGACCCTGACCCGTGACCGTAATCGTAAGTGTCTCCTGTAATTGTTAGCGTAACTGTCACCTGTGATCCTCACGCTCACCTGTGACTGTGAGCTCTAGCCCTGACCCGTGACCGTCACCTGTGACCCTGACCCATGACCGTGACCTGTGACTGTCACCCGTGAGCCTCACGTGTTGCCGTCACCCGTGAGCCTCACCCCTGACTGTCATCCGTCACCGTAACGCTGACCCTCACCTGTGACCCTGATACGTGACGCTAAGCCTCACCTGTGACCCTAACCGTAATCGTGAGTCGTGACCCTAACTGTCAGCCGTGATTCTATCCGTAATGGTCACCTGTGTCTGTCACCCTCACCTGTGAGCCTAAGCTGTAACCGTAGCTGTCAGCTGTGACCGTCACGTGTGAGTGTGACCCGTCACTGTAATGTGTCACACTCACCTGTGTTGTGAACTGGTGACAGTGTTCTGTGATCTGAAGTTGTGACCGTGACCCTTCAGCTGTGAGTCTGAGCTGTGATTGTAAGCTGTGAGTGTAAGCCTGAGCCGTGGGTGTAATTGGAACCCTAAATGTAAATGTATGTGTAGGGTGGAACCCTAGTTGTAGGGGTAGTCGTAAGTGGGTGTGGTGATTGGTCATTAGGGTTTGCTGGTGTTGTGGTTTTTGGTGTGTCGGTGTGTTGGTAATTGGGAGTAGGGTTTGCAGGGGGTGGTGCTGATGATGTGGTAATGAGGGGGTGGGG
>NW_020922938.1:0-1745 GCF_003984885.1 Neopelma chrysocephalum
GTGCGCTGCACACACGCCAGGTTCTTCCCTGTGAGACCCCACAGGGTTGGCACCGGGCTGTGCCCACCCTGTGCCCACCCCGTGCCCACCCCGTGCCCACCCTGTGCCCCCTTCATAGATATCCATGGGCTGGGAGATCCTATAACATCCATTCCCATCCCATTCCCAATCCCTGTGCCCCCTTCATGGATATCCATGGACTGGGAGATCCCATAACATCCATTCCCATCCCTGTGCCTACACTCATTCCCATTCCTGTGCCCACCCTGTGCCCACCCTGTGCCCCCTTCCCAGAGATCCATGGGCTGGGGCCATTCCCATCCCATTCCCAATCCCATTCCCATCCCATTCCCACCTTCCCAGAGATCCACGGTCTGGAATATATCCGTGGGGGCGATCCCATAATCCCCATCATTCCCAGTCCCATTCCCATTCCCACCTTCCCACAGATCCACGGTCTGGAATATATCCGTGGGGGCGATCCCATAACCCCCATCATTCCCAATCCCATTCCCAATCCCATTCCCATTCCCATTCCCACCTTCCCAGAGATCCTCGGTCTGGAACATGTCGGTGGGGGTGATCCCATAAACCCCATCATTCCCAATCCCATTCCCGTTCCCACCTTCCCAGAGATCCAAAGTCTGGAATATGTTGGTGGGGGCGATCCCATAACCCCCATCATTCCCAGTGCCATTCCTATTCCCATCCCCATCCCATTCCCACCTTCCCACAGATCCACGGTCTGGAATATATCCATGGGGACGATCCCATAATCCCCATCATTCCCAGTCCCATTCCCATTCCCACCTTCCCAGAGATCCACGGTCTGGAATATATCCATGGGGACGATCCCATAACCCCCCTCATTCCCATTCCCATTCCCACCTTCCCATAGATCCACGGTCTGGAATATATATCCGTGGGGGCGATCCCATAACCCCCATCATTCCCAATCCCATTCCATCCCATTCCCAGTGCCATTCCTGGTGCCATTCCCGGTGCCATTCCCGGTGCAATTCCCATTCCCACCTTCCCACAGATCCACGGTCTGGAACATGTCGGTGGGGGCGATCCCATAACCCCCCTCATTCCCAATCCCATTCCCACCTTCCCATAGATCCACAGTCTGGAATATATCCGTGGGGGCGATCCCGTAGCGCTCGGCCGCCTGCAGGAATTGGGATATTTGCTCCATCTGTTTGAAGGCCATGGAGGATCCCTGGATTTTGGGCACCGGCGGCCGATCCCGAGGGTGGAGGCTGTTGATGAGCCGGCACAGAACCTGCGGGATATGGGGATTTGGGGTTGGCTTTGGGGTCGGGGTTGGGGTCAGGGGTTAGGGTTTGGGGTCAGGGGTTGGGGTTTGGGGTCAGGTTTGGGGGCAGATTTGGGGTCAGGGTTGGGGTTTGGGGTCAGGGGTTGGGGTCAGCTTTGGGGTTGGGTTTGGGGTCAGGTTTGGGGTCAGGGTTGGGGTTCGGGGTCAGGTTTGGGGTCAGGGTTGGGGTCAGATTGGGGTCAGGGTTGGTGTCAGAGGTTGGGGTTTGGAGTCAGGGTTGGGGTCAGTTGTGGGGTCAGCTTTGGGGTCAGGGGTTGGGGTTTGGGGTCAGGGCTGGGGTCAGTTTTGGGGTCGGGTTTGGGGTCAGGGTTTGGTTCAGGGTATGGGGTCAGGGTTGGGGCAGGGTTTGGGGATCAGTGTGGGGTCAGGGGTTGGGGTTTGGGGTCAGGGCTGGGGTCAGTTTTGG